>NW_007728228.1:24420-44874 GCF_000696425.1 Galeopterus variegatus
TAGAAAGTAAAAGTCTTCTGTATTCTCTCAATCTGGAGATGTTGGTGTAAATCCTTCCTATATTTCTTGCTATGAATATATACATTTCTATTGATGTACAATATTAACCAAGTATATTTATGACTAAATGCACCACTTATTAAATTCTATGCTATTTATTTCTCAATAATATAAGGGTACTTCAAAAAGTTCATGAAAAAATGGAATTAAAAGGTAATTAAAATCTTTCCATGAACTTTTTTTTTTTTTTTTGTCTTTTTTCGTGTCCGGCAACAGATCGCAACCCTCAGTGTCGCGCCCGTACCGGGCCGGGACCGGCAACGGGATCCCAAGCCTCAGTGTTGCACCTGCACCTCGGTCAGCCAGTGAGCGGGAACCGGTCTGTATGTGGGATCCGAACCCTCGGCGGGAGTGCCGCCACACTCCCAAGCGGCGCACTGTAGCAGTGCGCCACCGGGCCGGCCCTCCATGAACTTTTTTGAAGTACCCTCCTATACAATCTTACATACCACTTAAGTTTTCACAAAATAACATCAGTCAATGATAAGCCCCTAGGCATGTGAGAAAGTAAACTGATGACAAAAACACCACAGAAATTGTTAAGGGAAAAAAGGTCTGACACCATATACCTTGGATGGATAGATGGAAAAAATCTCCAACTAGCTTGTTTGCAATGAAGAGAATAATACTTTTAGGAGTTATTTGAGATTAATAAAATTATAAGTTACACAATAATGATTTTAAATCTAATATTATAAATGATACAACAAAACTGCATGCGATGAATGTCTCAATGGTATGAACACTGAGAAAATGACGAAAGGTAGAAAATCTCTGGATAAAGTAATAGACTTAATAATGCCATATGTTATATATGAAATATGAAATATAGATGTATAATGTTTATTAAAACTTCAGGAAGCATCAATGTTTTAAAATTTCTAAGAAGGAAGTGGTGACTTAAAATTGTTAGCAAGTGCCATGGTCTGCATGAAAACACGAGAGTAACAGAGGAGGAAACATCAACATATCTTGTTGCTACATGAAAGAATGCTGAATATTTGTGAAGATGATTAGGAATTTGTATTATTTTCCTGAAGAGTTCTTCAGCACTGATGAGATTGTTGTATTACAAAACTCCTTGCTGATTGCACAGGCATTGAAAAGGGAAGGAGGAGAAAATAGCTTTAAGACAGCAAAACTCAAGCTAATTATTTTGAGGTCAATGCTTCAATGGATTAAAAAAAATCCTATAACTCTCTATTTTTCTTTAGAAAAGAGGGGAAATCAATCTCCTGTTCTTTAAATTAATTTTTTAAATGAATATCTTTTCCTAGTTGGAGACATAATTAAAATGTGTTTGATTGATAAACTAGGATATAATATAACAAAAATTACATCAAAAGTTTTGATAAATCTGTACAATGCTCTTATTTATTTGTTGTCATTCTAAGCTGACCTAATGTTTGATATCTTATTTTCTTCAAGCAAGCAAGATTTTATTCTTTCATATCATAAATTAAATATGGTCAATACATTCAAGTGCTGCCAAAAAATGATATATGCTGAACCATATAACAAATGTAATGAGTAAATAATCCTCATCTTTGCATTGAATTTTTTTTTACTTAAACAAAAATGAAATTATTTATGAATAAATTGATCAATGCACTTGTAATTAAATGTATTAAAGACTGTAGAATGAGGTCAAATTTTGTTTTTAAGCTTTACCTTCAGTGGCAATAGATTAAAACATCAAAACTTGCATTAACTCTGGAGTTGTGCTTTAAGTCAATTCAAATCCCCTACCTACTAGACACTTGCTCTCAAGAATTATCAGAGAAATACTTCAAAGCATAGCTGGCATCATGAGTGATGATGTGGCGTAAAATAAAATTATGGGAATAAATATGAGGCTGACTCCAAAACACTGGAGTAATTCCTTATTCCAGGCTTCAAACATCCCTGATGAAGCAATGGAAATCAATCATTTCCTCAGCATGAAACTTGACCTTCAGAAAAGGGTTGAAATGATTTGCTGCAACTTTATAAAAAGGTGCGAAGAGACCTTCATTAATAGTCTACTCAGCTTATGTCATGTTTTTACCCAAGTGATCTTGAAAGAACCTTCAAAGGAACAGGAATCAGAATCTGATTAATATAACATCTGATTAGCCTTCCTTGACTCAGCTTTTCCAAAATTTCCACAAAAATTGTACAAATGAGGACGCAGAAAGAAATGTAATCTCATTAAAATACTAAAAAATAATGCTGCCAATTCTTTCGCTATGTTCTTTAAGGAAATTCCATTAAATGTGTGACCTATAGAGTTGAATAAAGAATAGCAGTTCATAGAAAACTCATGATTTAATGCCCCCCAGAAAGAAGAGAGAGAAACCTGCTATTATTCTCCCACTATATGAATCCTAATTCAAAGGCTCAGCACAGCCTATTCTCTATATAAACACCCAGAACTACCACCAACTGAAGACTGTGTTAAAACATATACTCCTGAGCTCAATCCAATAAGTTTTAAATAAAAAATTCTGGGTGTGAAGCCTAGAAATAAGCATTTGTAACAAGCATCCTGAGTGATTCTTCAGCACACTAAAGTTTGAAAACAACCACTTTGTCATGCAAAGTCTTTTTTTAAAAAGTTTTTAAAAATGTTTATCAATAATATACTCATAAACTCTAACCACAGTAGCATGAGAAGAGTAACATTTCTGTTGAATTTTCCCCATCTGCCACTATCATCTCGCCCTCAGATTCTGTCTGTATATGTATTTCATGAAGACATTCTTATTACTGTTGTCATAGAGATTACATTAGGAATCGTCTGATTTTTTAATACTTCTAGGTAAAGCCTGGCATTCAAGTTCTCAGAAAGAAAAAAATAACTTCACATTAAGTTATAGAGAATAAGGATTAAAATATCATCAGAAAACATTGACAGAGGATATAAATTTGTCAAAGAGCAATTTAAGACCAGAAGTAGCAATTTCTTATTATACAAAGTAAAAAGAAAGCTCGAAGTTGGTCCTGTTCAGGTTAACAAAAGAAGATAAGGTTTCCATTAACTTGGTAAGAAGAAATAATATTTCTCCTTTTTTAGTCATGGAAAAAAAAAATATAAAACCTTCTAATATGGTAAAATGGGCTTCAAAAACTATACTTTACAGTCACATAATATGAAAACTCATCAACAGAGCTAAGACTTTGGGATCTTCATCTTTAGGCCATTATCTGTACACTTTTCACTACAGACTTTGTTCATTCAAAGCATTCATCAGGGAATCCATCAAAAGAAAAACTATTGGTATGGCTAAGTGTTAACTAAACTGAAGATCATGTTTGCATAAATCACCTGTAACTTATCTATGCAGTCCTGATTAAAGACTTCAAACCAGCTCATAAAAATAAAGGCATCTGTAGGCATTTTGGCTAAAAATGTTCACCGAGATAACCCTTAGGGATAAGTCATCCTGATAAGAACGATTGTAATAAAATACTTATGAGGAAAGTTCAGTTACTCAATGATATGGAGCAGTCAGAATGCTATGCTTCAGGTTAGCTAGAGGGAACACTAGTTTGCAGACAGGAAGTACAGTCAAGATTGTCCAATGACAGGTTGTGCTAATCTGAGAACAGCATCTCCCCCTGATCAGCGCTGTAACCAAGAGGACCAATATTAAATCTAGAATAAATAGATAAATAAATTATAAAAAAAACCACCCAAACCCAAAGACCCCTATATTTGATAACACCACTGAAAAAGTAAACCAGTTTAATTTTATTTATTATCATGTGAATAGTTTCAACAAGCATCTCCAATAGTATATTTGGATACATCTGACAAATCATTTAGCAATCAGAAGTAGAAATTTTTAAACTGGTTCACGTCCATGGATAAGATTTGTATTCATGAAAGACGTGTAACTGAGATGAGTTATATGTTTTCTCAGACTGGTTCAAACATTGTCTGAATATGAAACAGGTTCAAAATTGGTACTTCTTTAATGTAAGTTGGGTTCTCTTTACTATTGAATGACCTCATAAATCTATGTGTATGAGAGATTAGTAACTGGGAGTTCATAATAAGTACCTAAATGAATAAAAAATGATATAATCTGTGGGAGGTAGACAGAAAGGGCAGAAATGCTTGTAAGAAATTAGGACAATGAATATGTTTTAAAAAGCATGACCTTTTCACACCCCTTCAACTATAGCTGCTATCTTCAATGCACCAGTGAAAAAAAAAGGGGTTAAACAGAGAACTATAAAGTCAAGATTTATGACTATGAATACTTTTAATACTCCTCAATATATTTTGATGAATTTTGAGCTCCAGGGTCTTAGTGAAAGTGGATATAAATTAAAGATATATGTGCACATAATAAATATTTGCTTAAAGGTGTATTTACTTAATTAAGGAGGTAAAATAGCCTTTCCTGAAGGTACAATTAAGATTTTCCTTGAAAAATCAGTAAAACTTCAACATGAAGAGTTGACAAATTTCAGTAAATGGAAACAGCTCAAGCAAAGCCATGGATTAAAAAAAAAAAAAAAAAAAAAAAAAAAAAAGAACAGAACCTATAAAAGCAAATCTGAGTGTGGAGAAATTTAAGGTAAGGCTAAGAATGTAGATTAAGGCTCTTCTGTAAGTGACTTAATTCAGTGAGAAAAATGCATCCAAAGTTGGGGCCACTGGAGGTATGCAAGAGACTGACACAGGTCACAGCTCAGTCACTGGCTACCCTCAGGAGGTAGCCAGCCAGGACCTGTATAGTCAGGAAAACCTACCAGCTTAGTCAGTTGACTTCTATGTTTTATTGCATTTTATTACATTTCTTATTATGGTAAAATATATGTAACATAAAATTTATCATTTTTATCATTTTTAAGTTGTACGGTTTAGTGGCATTTAAGTACATTCACATTGTGGTGCAATCATCACCACCATCCATCTCCAGAATTTTTTTATCATCCCAAACTCCCAAACTCTGTACTCATTCAATGATAACTCCCTATTCCTCGACACGCTCCCCCCACCCGCAGGCCTTGGTAACTTCCATTTGACTTTCTGTCTCTGTAAGTTTGCCTATCTAGGTATCTCATATAAGTAGAATCACACAATATTGTCCTTTTGTTTCTGGTTATTTCACTAATCAGAACGTCTTCAAAATTCATCTGTGTTATGGGACATGCCAGAATCTCATTCCCCTTTAAGTCTGAATAATATCCCATTGTGTGTATATCTCATGTTTTGTTTCTCTGCGCATCTGTTAATGGGTATGTGGATTGTTTCTGTCTTTTGGCTACTTCATTGCATTTTTATTACATTCATAGCTTCAGAAAATATGGTTCATATGATATCATTTATGTGATTTATTGATGTTTCTTTGGCATAGTACTATAGCTATTTTTAGCTAAGCTGAATGCATACTTGAGGAGAATGTGAATTCTCTATTCACAACTCACACCAAATGGTTACATTTGAAGTCACTAAATAGCAACCAAGTAGTTATCTCCAGACTGAGGGAGGTTGGGAGGAGGTGAGATAAGGGCTAGATAGGATTTTCAAAGGGAACTTTCGGTATCTTCGTGTTTGAAGGGATCCCCCCATTAAGACATATGAATTATAGCATGGAAAATAAAATGTAATTTTTTCTTTGTCTTGGAAAATAGGTTTTCTTCCTCCATAGCCAATATCTTGGTTTCCCCTAAGAATATATTGAAAAGTTCTGTGGGTTTTAGTGGGTACTCTCTTATCACATCTCTTAATTTCACTTTCTTCTCCTCTGGAAAATGAGGTATATCTCAACTGCGTGTAGCATTGACTTTTTCATATGAGACCCTCCAAGATTAGAGGTTGGTCTTCTGGGGTTCTGGTCATGTGAAGAAAATAATTCCCATTGTAGCAAGTAGAGAGAGGGATCACGAGAGGCTAAGGGGCTAATGAAGTGGCGGCATCTTGGATTCTTGGAGACTGGGAAATCCCAGTAACATAATAATTCTCAAAATATGGTACATCGATTTTAAGGTGTTTTAAGCCGCTAAGGGATGAAGAATAAAGAATGAGGGCTGAAATGCTGTGATGGAAAATTCTAAGATATGATTATCTCAAGGATATCTCTTCCTTACAGAAGCATTCCAATTATTAAATATTAAAGAAATGAGAAAATGTAAAATCACCATTAGGTACAAAGTAATAATTTTTGCAAGGAAGATCCACCAATGAATTCAAAAATTAGTGAGCAATCATCATCCATGTTATAGCATGTGACAGGATTTCCTTCTTTTATAAGGTTGCATAATATTGCATTGTATGTATATAGCAAAGTTTTTAACCATTCATCTATCCATGGACATTTGGATTGCTTCCACTTCCTTGCTATTGTGAATAATGCATTTTCTTGCTTTTCATTTCTTTGTCCATCTCAAATCATCCTTTTGGGATCATTTTCTTTCTGCCTCAGAGTGATTACTGCTGAGGATATCTCACTCTCTTTGCCATTATTGTCCTACTTTGTTGTCATTTTTGCAAAGTTGTCATGCTAAATATACAGAATTATCATTTTCATGTTATCTTCTTATATTACATTGAGAAGATCATTCTATTCTCTTCTGACCTACATTATTGCTGTTGAGAAATTTACACTCATTCTAATTTTAGCATCTAGGATTAAAAGGATTGCCAAGATCGTTTTTGCTCATGGAGTATTGTAATAGCTTCCTAACTTGTTCTTCCTGTCTTCAGGCTTGCTCCCCTCTAATTCACTGCAGCAAGATTTTTTCTTTCCTAGAACTTAAGGCTGGTTATGTCATTTCCTACTTAAAACTGTGTAATAGTGCAGACTCTTCAATATACCACAGCAAGCTCTGACTCCTACAAACCTCTGGACGTATCTCTCACCACAACCCTATCACACTTTGCCTTCTAACCAGTTTTCATCTTTCACTTCTTGGAGAACACCATACTCTCTCACACCTTTAGGCCCTTTATAATTTGAGTCTTTCTTGTCTTGCTGCTATTCCTAGCTCTATCTTACTCATAGGACTCACCCAGACAGCACATTCTGCAGCCTCTGTAAACACCCTGTACTTTACACATCATAGAACTCAGTGGTATATTTTGTAATTGTCTCTTTGTAATCCCCACTAGATTTTTAATTCCAAGAGGACAAGGTCAAGGTATGTCTTATTCATTAAGGAATTTTCATCTTCTTAATCATTACTGACACATAGTAGCACTCAATAAATGTTTTTTAATTAAAAGAATAAATGAGTAGGGACACAAAAAGTCCATAGGATGTCCAGTGACTGTGTTCTGCTCAGCATCAATCAAAACAGGTATGAATTCTAAGATGTGATGAAAATTCAGCATTCATTGGCCTTAAGGGACAGAGCACTTAGGAGATATTTAAAATAAACACCCACATAAACACCACAAAGTGGAAGACTTCAAATTGTAACAAATGCTGTAATTGCATTTATTTGCTTTGAGTAAGTCTAAAGATTTTTAAGTCCTATTACAAAATTGTGTGGGACTCTTAATATTAAGTGCAATACCTAAGAATAAGCAGGATGAAGTAACTGAACTGAATGTGAATAGGAACAAACACTATCAGAAGTCCTTAAGAAACCTCATTTAAAATGTAACCTTGTTCGTGAAAGATCTCTACAATGAGAACTACAAACCACTTCTGAAAGAAATTAAAGAAGACACAAAAAGATGGAAAGATATTCCATGCTCTTGGATTGGAAGAATTAACATTGTGAAAATGTCTATACTACCCAAAGTGATCTACAGACTCAATGCAATCCCCATCAAAATACGAATGACATTCTTCACAGAAATGGAAAAAACAATCTTACATTTCATAAGGAACAAAAAAAGACCCTGAATAGCCAAAGCAATCCTGAGCCAAAAAAATAAAGCTGGAGGCATAATGCTACCTGATTACAAAGCTATCGTAACCAAAACAGCATGGTACTGGTATAAAAATAGGCATTCAGACCAGTGGAGTAAAATTGAGAACCCAGAAATCACCCTTCAGGCTTACAGCCATCTGATATTGGACAAAGGCAACAAAAATCTACATTGGGGAAAAGACTGCCTCTTCATCAAGTGGTGCTGGGAAAGCTGGACATCCATACACAGAAAGAAACTAGACATGCATCTCTCACCATATACTAAAATCAACTCAAAATGGATTAAACATATGCAGAATATTGGATCTAGATATGCTTTTCTCATTGTACACTAAAATCAACTCAACATTGGTTAAAGATTTGAGTATAAGACCTGAAACTGTAAAATTACTAAGAGAAAATATAGGTGAAACACTTCAGCAACTAGGTCTGGGCACAGACTTTATGAACATGAACCCAAAATCACAGCAGCTAAAGAAAAAATAAACAAATGGGACTATATCAAACTCAAAAGATTCTGCACAGCAAAGGAAACAATCAACAGGGTGAAATGACAACCTACAGAGTGGGAGAAAATTTTTGCTAACTGTGCATCTGACAAGGGATTAATATCCATAATATACAAGGAACCCAAACAATTATGTGGTAAAAAACAAATAACCCAAATAAAGGCAAAGGAGCTGAATAGACACTTTTCAAAGAAAAACATACAAATGGCCAACATGTACATGAAAAGATGCTCAACATCACTAGTCATCAGGGAAATGCAAATTAAAACTACATTAGATACCACCTCACCCCAGTTAGAAAGGCTATAATCAAAAATCGGTGAATAACAAATGCTGGTGAGGGTGTGGAGAGAAGGGAATGCTCCTACACTGTTGGTGGGAATGTAAATTAGTACAACCACTATGTAAAACAGTATGGAGCTTTCTCAAACAACTACAGATAGATCTTCGATATGATCCAGCAATCCTACTTCTGGGAATATACCCAGAGGATTGGAAGTCATTATGTCAAAGGGATACCTGCCCTCCCATGTTCATTGCAGCTGTGTTTACAATAGACAAGATATGGAACCAACCTAAATGTCCATCAATGGATGATTGGATAAGGAAACTGTGGTACATAAACACCATGCAATACAACTCTGCCATAAAAAAGAATGAAATATTCCCATTTGCAACAACATGGATGAGCCTGGAGAAACTTATGTTGAGAGAAATAAGCAAAGCACAGAGAGATAAATACATGTAGTCACTCATATGTGGGAGCTCAGAGAGAAAGAAGGAAGGAAAAAAAGACCACATTATCCTTGCTCTTTGCTTATTATTTATTTATTTATTTATTTTTGAATTTAACAAACTAAAAATTACTATAAGGTATTTTTTAGAAAGTAAAAGCAATTACTCAAAATCTATTGAAGATTAAAATAACACACTTCTACTATATATCAAGAAGACTACTACTACTTTTACCATTGATCTTATCCTGATAATTTTTCTTTTTTGTCTCCAAGTTCTTATCATTGAAGTTCTGATATAGAAGATCCCAATATAAGTTATTTCATGAGATATCTTGGATAGGTGGGAAATTAGGAAACTGCCCACTAATTATAGAGTTTATAATTATTCCTGACACAATATAGTGAGTGCGTGACTCTAACAAATCATGCACACTTGCTTAGCTTTTCAGTGTGTTTAGTCTGTTGCCACACTTATTTAGATGTTACAGTCACATAGTTGGAACTTGTGCACTCACCTTCAAGGCTTCCATCTCTACACACACATACACACACACACTCACACACACACACACACACACACACCAGGAATCTTCAAAAAGTTTATGGAAAATGGGTATTATGAAAAAAATTCCATGGATTGCAAACTTTTTTGCACCAAAATTATTCAAGGCTTCCATCTCTACACACACATACACACACACACTCACACACACACACACACACACCAGGAATCTTCAAAAAGTTTATGGAAAATGGGTATTATGAAAAAAATGCCATGGATTGCAAACTTTTTTGCACCAAAATTAACTCATACTAACTTGTTATAACACATTTGAACACAGTCTGGTTTGAGGCACTAAGAGTAAGACATCAGTTTGAAAAGAGCCCCTATCAGAGCAACATAAAATCTGCTAAAATTAAAGCAAGAACAAACATCAAATTTATGGTGAAGCTTGTGGAAGTACAGTGGAATAATTGATGCTTTGCAAAAATTTATGGGGACAATACCCCAAGGAAATCAGCAGTTTACAAATGGATAACTCGTTTTAAGAAGGAATGAGACGAGGTGAAGAAGAAGCGTGCAGCAGCAGACCATCCACATCAATTTGTGAGAAAAAAAGTTAAGTCTTGTGTCCTGTTCATGCTCTAATTGAAGAGAACTGATTATTAGTAGCAGAAACAATAGCCAAAGCATCTTGATTGGTTCATCTTACACAATGCTGACTGAAAAATTAAAGTTGAGTGAACTTTCTGCTCTATGGGTATCAAAACTCGTGCACCCAGATCAGCTACAGATGAGAGCAGAGCTTTCAATGGAAATTTTAAACATGGAGGATCAAAATTCTAAAGCATTTCTTTGAAGAACTGTAGCAGGAGATGAAACATGGCTTTCCCAGTATGACCTTGAAGACAAAGTACGAAGCCATAGCTGCGAAGAGGTGGACGTGATCCAGTCAAAGCAAAAGTGTCAAGAGCAAAGGTCATGGCAACAGGTTTTTGGAATGATCAAGGCATTTTGCTGGTTGGCTTTCTGGAGGATCAAAGAATGATAACATGTGCTCATTATGAGAGTGTTTTGAGAAAGTTAGCCAAAGCTTTAGCAGAAAACTGCCCAGGAAAGCTTCACCAGAGAGTCCTTCTCCACCACAACAGTGCTCCTGCTCATTCTTTCACAATTGGTCAATTTTGTGAAAATTTCTATGGAAAATCGTTAGACATCCACCTTACAGTCCTCATTTGGCTCCTCCTGGCTTATTTTTGTTTCCTCATCTTAAAACATTTTTACAGGGCATCCATTTTTTCCTCAGTTAATAATGTAAAAAAGACTGCATTGGCATGCTTAAATTCCCAGGACCCTCAGTTCTTCAGGGATGTCCTAAATGGCTGGTATCATCACTTGCAAAAGTCTCTTAAATTTGGTGGAGTTTATGTAGAGATTTGGAAGTTTCTCTCTCTCTCTCTCTCTGTATATATGTACATATCCACACATACATAGGCATCCCACACATAAGAACTTGAAAACAAATATACAGATATGAAAATTTAATTTTCTCCTAAAATATTTCTCCATTAGAAACATTTTATAGTACAAGCCTTGTTTTATATTATCCAGCACGATATCATGAGGATAACAGCAAGTCTGAATTGCACGTGTTAAATTATACCAGATAGTATACGTGTAATTTGATTAAAACATTGTGTCCTTCAGGAAAGAGTCTTAACCTTTATCTTGTGTCATCCATAGATCTTTAGTCTCACAATAGTTTATGAATTTTATACAGGAGCCTGCTGTTTATGCTAATTTAAGGTCATTGCTAGTGCTAGCATCAGTTGTCTTCTATAAATCACAATTATTAGCAACCACATCCAGGTGTCTCCTAGGCATCTGATTTGTAGTTAAATATTTTTCATACATTATAGCTACAATTAAATATATTGACCTTTCGAACCAGGTGAATTTGACCCATGGTAGAGGAATTGTTCATTCTTAGATTAAGCAAGCATAATTTTTAAAAGTGCGACAATAGAGCGTTAGAGAACCGTTTGAAGCTCGAGGGAATGAAGGCAAGAGGATTTAAAATCTCTATATTTAAATAAGGTCTCATGGCTTCTGCACCTTGATTAAATTAAATCAAATGCCTGTAAAACACACTTGCATGCTTAGCATTATCAATTTATTTTCTATTCGGCACACTATGAAATGTGTCATATTGAAAATTGGCATAATTCTAGTTGACATTGACCCATGTCAACTGTGGATAAGCAGTTTTGCTTCGGTGATTGCATCACTAGTGGGAAATGCCTAATTACTATAATTTTATTTTTAAAATAGTTGCAGCTAAACTAACCCAGCTAAAACAGCAACTCATCGTTTGGAATGAGCCCTTCTCAACCATTTACAAATGCAGGCTAGAAAAATTGTGGAAAGAAGTAAAGAACACTGGCTTCAGATTCCGAATTCAAAGCCTATTACTGGATTTGTTATGAATTTGCATGACCTTGAATGAAGCATTTTAACTTGCAAATTCTCAATTTCCACATCTTTAAAATAAGGATTGGATTGAACTGTCTTTAAATTCTCTACAGCCCTAAAATTTCCTGACTTTCGATCATTACTAGAATTGCATTTTTAAATTCAACAAGGATACACAGTACATTCTATTACTCAAACATGTTTTATTTCTGCTACAAGCTGTGCATTTTCTCAAAGATATGTCATTTTGATCATATTTTTATGCAAATTTTTATGTGCATGTAAAGATTATTTTAATACAAATATATATTCTGGGGATACGATTCAAATAGTTTAAAAAATAAAGTTTTTTTAGTTTGCTTGGTAGAACTTAATATCCTTAAAGATACTGCTTTATATTAATTTATCTATTGGCATCCAGCCAGTTGATAAATTTTTAACACCTGACCCAAATAAACATCTACCAAGGAAATTTTATTTAGAAGCAGGTTCAAGGTTTTGATATTGTTTTTCTTGTCGTTTTGACAATTTATGTTGGTATGATAATAGAAGTACTTTTGTATTAGGGTGACATTGACACATATCTGCTTAAATGAATTAGCATTCCTAATTCGTATGTCAGTTTGAACTGACCCAAACAATTCCACTAAAATCTATGAACAACACAAAGTATATTGCTATGTGTGCTTGCTACTAAAACAGAGAAGTGTTGGGTTGACATCAGTCGCCCTACAACTGATCTTCTGCACGTTCCTGTGCTGAATATTAAGAACACAGAGTATAGAACAAAAGCATACTCAGAGAGGAGGAAAGTAAGCTGTGCTTTACTTATGGAGATGTGACCACTAGCACTTTTTCTAAAAGCTGTTTTCAATGTAGATGCTATAGGATAAATATAAATTACTTTTCCTAGTTTACAGGGCCATTCATGTTCTCAGTCATCCCAATTCTTCAGCCTTATTGTCTGCCACTTTCTCATTTTTTATTTTATCTCGATCACACTGACCTATTTTATTTACAGTTTTCTGAATATGTCTTGGTTTCATGCCTCTAGACCTACTTGTCTCCTCTGCCTTTCTTGCTCATCTGGCAAACTCCTCCTGTTCATTTCACAATCTCTGCTTCAATACTTCTTCATTCATCCCCTCTTTGGTTCAAGCAATATTTTTCATGCACATCCATGTACAAATGTCTGATATAGATCCTGGGAAAGGTCCTGAAAGCTTATGATTAAATGAAATAAGCCAATCAATAAAAAATGGTGCAAGAGTTCTATTAAGGGGAGTTCTATATAGGGTGCTATAAGGAGGCACAAGGAACCCAAACCAGTGGAGGTGCAGAAGGAACTGTGAATGTTGTAGTATACCACCCAGATATACCCTTCAGGACTAAAACAGTCTCTCATGTATCTGCTGACAAGGTGCAATTGAAAGCTCACAGCTGGGACCATTCTGGGGAATTGCCCTTGGCCAAAAAAAGCTACCTTGTTCAAATTTACAACCCTCTCCCCGAGGAAGTTCAATGTGGGGTAGGAAGATACAAAGACCTAACTCCTTTGCATCAACCCTGGCAATTGCATCTCCCTGTAGGATTATCTGAAACCACTGATGCAATGGCATCACAGTGCAACACCTGCCCCATTCTGCTTCCCTCATGCCTTTTCAGACATTGATCCTCAGAGCATTCCCCAATGAACCTCCACATGCAAATTTTCATGTCATAGTGTGTCTACCTAGGAAACTAACCTATGACAGAAGGGATAGGTTATGGGAAGAAATTAGCATCTAGGATAACAGCTAATGTGTTATATAGTAAACTAGGTTGCATTCCCCAATGAACCTCCACATGCAAATTTTCATGTCATAGTGTGTCTACCTAGGAAACTCACCTATGACAGAAGGGATAGGTTATGGGAAGAAATTAGCATCTAGGATAACAGCTAATGTGTTATAGTAAACTAGGTGTAGAAAATAGGGAACAATTCTATATAGAGAGAACTGCATGTGCAAATTCCCAAAAGAGAATAGGAAGGCTGTTTTTATTTTGTTGGTTTGTTTGACCATAAGCTTTGATTAGATTATGGTGTGAGGTGGGTAGCAAAGAGACATGAAGCTACAAATGATAGAAAAATATGGATCAGAAAAGACAATCATCTAAGTCAGTAGCAACTTGGACTGAGGCTTGAATCTACCATTATGCAGGATTTGGTACATCTTTGCATTTCTCTTATAGAATCTAGATATTAATAAAAGCATATTAAAGAGAAATGCAAATATTGCTGAACATATTACATAGTCAAAGAAGGTATATTTAGTTTTGTATGCTATGTAACACTCAGCTTAATAAATCCTTGTTTAATATGTTCTCATCTGTGATAGTTTTAAAATATGCCCAAATACATGCTGCCAGTATGGATCTGGCCTTCACATCTAGGACATGATGGGGGACAATCAGCTTTGTATCTTATGGATATTCAGAACCAATAATAAAAATAGAAATCTGACCATCCAGCCAAAAAAAAAAAATACATGCCCACATATTCACTAATATTTCTCCTATCAGTGGGTGAAGCTAATTCTCCTCCTCCTGAATGTGGGCTGGACGTAGTGATTCCTTAATAGAACATTGCAGAAGTTATGCCTTGTGACTTCCGAGGCTCCGCTGAATAGCTTCTAAGTGTCAATACAGCGAGTGGTTTGAAGGACAGCTTCTGCCTTGCTCTCCCTCTCGAATCACGTGCTCTGAGAAAAGCAAGTTACCATGTTGTCAGTTCACTCAATGAGCGCTGTGGAGAGGACAACCTAGAGAGGACTCACAGTGCTGCAGCCAACTGGCCTGTCTTGTAAACCATCTTAAAAGCATATCCTTTAGTTTTACTCAAGTCTTCAAATGATTCTAACACCCCTCCTGACCCTCCTTTTTCCACTGCTGGGCTTTAACTCTTGCAGCTGAGACTCTTGACACTGTGGAGCAGAAATAAGCTATCCATAGTGTTTTCTGACTTTAAATTCCTGATTCACAGAAACTATTGTTGTTTCTCTTAAAGTACTAAGTTTTGAGGGGATTTGTTTCATATTAGTGATTAGCTAATACATCTTCCCAAGTTCCTCTAGTCATTGAACCAACTAAGGATTCTCCTTGTTGGATCTGCTTAAGCGCTTCGCATCTCAGCTCCTTGAAAGATACATTCTTATTCTCAACATCCCTCTTGGCAAGAAATATTTCAGTTATCATATTCAATTGCCTGAGTTCACACAGTTGGTAAGTGACATTAACATAATTAAAACCAGTTTAAACTCATATGCCATGAACAGTCTCATGTGCCCTGGACAATGCAGTACAATCAATGAACTTTAAAGAAAGAAACAACTATTTCTAGTCAACGATGTACTGAATATGCTAGTCAACGATATCATACAATAAAATGAAATGATTTATAAAAAAAAATTAAAGAAAGAGAAAAAGTGATCATAAATGTAGATGTAAAGCAGGTCTACATATATATTTAGTGTTTCAGTCCCCAGCTTTAAAACTAACAATGAGGATTTCCAAAATCCACTGTTAAGCAGGGTTATGGGTAGAAAGAGCTATTGTTGTCTTGAATTCTTTTTATGTTTTCTAAAGTATTAGGAAAGCTTGTGAATTCTTCTTAGGTAATCTTGCTTGTGGTTAGGAAATGCAGTGCCAATAGTGACTATCTGACTGATTTAGGCAGAAATATATGCAGAGAGAGCCTTTTTAATAAGATAAGTATCTCTAATATGGTTTTATGGTTTATGTTCTCTATATGAGTTCTCACCTACCTTCCCACCTTTACTATTTCTATTCCCTGGCTGATTATGTAAAAATACTTGTCCATTAAAAACATTTCCAAGGACTTTTGGATCAAGCAACATGACACATGAAACTAACATGGTCTCCTTCCCTCTCTAACACAAAGAAACATTGGATAGAATACAGTATAAACACAACAATAAAAATACAGAGAAATACAGAACTAAGTTTTAAAACAAGGAGAGAGAAGCAATGTTCTTTTTTGTCTTTTCCTTTTTTGAACTCAGTATGTATATTTTTGTTGTTATTGTTGACAAAAATGAAAGTGAAGAGGGATATTGTTAGACAAGGGCCCTACAGTTGTATGAGGTTTTAACACCTATCTGGAAACAACAAAGGGGGCCATCGACCCATTTCAGGCAAGGAACTGCGACGGAGAGTCTTGCATAAGTCCAGAACCTTAAAAGATCTGCTCATACACCCACAGAGAGAACTAAAACAACAACCCACTCTCAAACCAGGGAAATGACTAGGAAATATACCTATATCTCCACTTTTTATTTTTAAGTTTTATGCAACTCTTTATTTATTGGTTATGAATATTCATGAGATACAAAGCTGATTGTTACCACTCATGCCCAAGATGTGATGGCCAGATTTCCATTACCACAAATTGCGATTACACCCCGTGTCCCCCACCCAATTATCTCTGACCTTCCTCCCCAACCTCCTTTCCCCCACTCCGCTTTGTATCCCTAGGTTTGCTCTCTCCCTCCGCAAGTCTAACGCCCCACTGTGGTCTTTCTTTCCTTCCTTCTTTTTCTCTTAGCTCCGACACCCCGTGTCCCCCACCCAATTATCTCTGACCTTCCTCCCCAACCTCCTTTCCCCCACTCTGCTTTGTATCCCTAGGTTTGCTCTCTCCCTCCGCAAGTCTAACGCCCCACTGTGGTCTTTCTTTCCTTTCTTCTTTCTCTCTTAGCTCCCACTTATGAGTGAGTCATGTGATATTTATCCCTCTGTGCTTTGCTTATTTCACTCCACATAAGTTTCTCCAAGCTCATCCATGTTTTTAAATGGGAGAATTTCATTCTTTTTTATGGCAGACTAATATTCCTGTGTATATATACCAGATTTTCCTTATCTGATCATCCAATGATGGACATTTAGGTTGGTTCCATATCTCAGCTATTGTAAATAGAGCCGCAGTGAACATAGGAGTGCAGGTATCCCTTTCACATGATGACTTCTATTCCTTTGCGTATATACCCAGAGGTGGAGTTGCTGGATTGTATGGGAGATCTATCTGTAGTTGTCTGAGAAAACTGCATACTGTTTTCCATAGCAGTTTTACTAATTTAAAGTCCCACCAACAGTGTAGGAGTGCTCCCTTCTCTCCACACTCACCAGCATTTGTTTTTCTCCATTTTTTTATTATAGCCAGTCTAATTGGGGTGAGATGATACCTCGATGTGGTTTTAATTTGCATTTACCGATGACTAGTGATGTTGAGCATCTTTTCACATACCTGTTGGCCATTTGTATGTTTTTCTTTGAAAAGTGTCTATTCAGCTCTTTTGCCCATTTTTAAATTGGGTTATTCATTTTTTTACTGTGTAATTGCTTGAGTTCCTTGTATATTATGAATATTAATCCCTTATTGGATGCATAGTTAGCAAAAATTTTCTCCCACTCTGTAGGTTGTCATTTCACTCTGTTGATTGTTTCCTTTGCTATGCAGAAGTTTTTTTTTTTATCTTAATATAGTCCCATTTGTTTATATGGCAGACTAATATTCCTGTGTATATATACCAGATTTTCCTTATCTGATCATCCAATGATAGACATTTAGGTTGGTTCCATATCTCAGCTATTGTAAATAGAGCTGCAGTGAACATAGGAGTGCAGGTATCTCTTTCACATGATGACTTCCATTCCTTTGCGTATATACCCAGAGGTGGAGTTGCTGGATTGTATGGGAGATCTATCTGTAGTTGTCTGAGAAAACTGCATACTGTTTTCCATAGCAGTTTTACTAATTTAAAGTCCCACCAACAGTGTAGGAGTGCTCCCTTCTCCCCACACTCACCAGCATTTGTTTTTCTCCATTTTTTTATTATAGCCAGTCTAATTGGGGTGAGATGATATCTTGATGTGGTTTTAATTTGCATTTACCGATGACTAGTGATGTTGAGCATCTTTTCACATACCTGTTGGCCATTTGTAGGTTTTTCTTTGAAAAGTGTCTATTCAGCTCTTTTGCCCATTTTTAAATTGGGTTATTCATTTTTTTACTGTGTAATTGCTTGAGTTCCTTGTATATTATGAATATTAATCCCTTATTGGATGCATAGTTAGCATTTTGCTGTAAAGTTGCTTGAGTTCCTTGTATATTATGGATATTAATCCCTTATTGGATGCATAGTTAGCAAAAATTTTCTCCCACTCTGTAGGTTGTCATTTCACTCTGTTATTGTTTCCTTTGCTATGCAGGAGTTTTTTTTATCTTAACATAGTCCCATTTGTTTATTTTTTTTCTTTTGCTGCCTGTGCTTTTGGGTGCATGTTCATAAAGTCTGTGCCCAGACCTAGNTCTTTAATCCATTTTGAGTTGATTTTAGTGTATGATGAGAGATGCATATCTAGTTTCATTCCTCTGCATATGACTATCCATTTTCACAGCACCACTTTTTGAAGAGGAAGTCTTTTCCCCAGTGTAGATTTTGTTGCCTTTGTTCAATATCAGATGGCTGTAAGCCTGAGGGGTGATTTCTGGGTTCTCAATTTTACTCCAAGGGTCTGAATGTCTATTTTTATACCAGTATCATGCTATTTTTCATACTATAGCTTTGGTTCAGAGTTGTGCACCCAGGCACCAATTTAACAGTCATATGTAGATTAACTCCTTGGTTTTAGGACTACAAAATCAATAAATTAACATAAAAGTAATTCCTGAATCATTGCAAGCCTTAGGGAACCCAGCAAAAAGAAAAATGTAAAACTGTTTTCTAAGTAATAATTTCTCAGTGAGGGACACACCAAAAAGGGAAATAACGACCCTAAAGGAAATTCCCTAGACACAATAAAGAGAAGAATTAGTGTCTCTAGAAAAACTAAATTGAAAGAAAATCTGAAAGAGACTATAAAATAAATATTTTAAAGTTTAGGTGGATAAAAACAGGAATTGGTGTGAGATAAATGAAAAGGCAGATGTGCAAAAGAAGACAATAGAATATGTAAAACTGGATGCTTTATATTTATTGAAATTAAAAATTTAGCGAAAGATTTAAATAGCACATTAGACACAGAAATTTGTGAAATGGAAAAAAGAGATCTAAGGACTTTTTCCAGAAGAAGAGCAAAACACAAATACCCTGGAAGAGAGGCATGACAGAACTGAGCTAAAATTTACATNGAAGAGCAAAACACAAATACCCTGGAAGAGAGGCATGACAGAACTGAGCTAAAATTTACATTGAGGTAATAACTTCTATACAACAGCGAGGGTTTTTTTCAGGTTGAACACACCTACTTGATATCACAGTTAATATCATAGTTCAAAATTCCAGGGCAGTCAATTTAATCCTACCGACCACCCTACCATAGGGCATGGAATAAAGACTCTTCAGACCAATGTATTAGGCAACTACATGAAACATACAATGACTAAGCATGAATAATCTTTTCTGTATTGAAAAGATTTTTAATAGCTGTCTACTCTATTCAATAGTAGTTCAAGTTACAGATATGTGCTAAATGCTATGTGCCAAACTAAAGCTGACACTTGAACAATGACTACTAGAAACCTGAGAGTAATTTGCCTTAATATATCAATCTTCATCAAAAGAAGAGTCTGTTCTGATGCACATAAGGGAAGTGTTATACAAAAAGAGTATCAGTATATACAAAAGAGTATCAGTATATAATTNATAAGGGAAGTGTTATACAAAAAGAGTATCAGTATATACAAAAGAGTATCAGTATATAATTGAGAATTAAGAATAATAAAAGTAAACACAGGACAAGAAGAAAAATAATACCCTCAACTACATTTGCCCCCAAACTCTTCTAATTTCTTATTGAAACAGGATTAGAAGTTATTACCACATTGGAAATTTGCCACTATATTAATTAACATGTTATATATTTATGTAAAAAATAATTAAATATCTTTTATTATATATAATTTTTGTGCTTACTCTTTGTCATAATTTCTATTTACATTAGTCAGCATAATCTGATTTTATTGTCATTATTTGCTTCTGAGTTAAAAATAAATCCTTCTTCTTAAAGCAAAATAACTAAACCAAGTAGAGAAAAAATGAAAATTACAAAGTTCTGTTTCTCAGAGAAGAGAGCCAGTTCAGGTAATCTTACTACACCTGCCTGATAATTCTCACCTATGATCTTGAGCTCTTAAAACATATCATTAGGAAACAGTCAGAATGACTTCACAGATTTTACTATGAAACATACTCATCTGTAAAAATATTAAGGATAGCAAAAAATGAAAATCACTGGGGAC
>NW_007728228.1:45522-50734 GCF_000696425.1 Galeopterus variegatus
TCTAAGGCTTACCACATAGGGAATTGTTTGTGCATTCTCAATTGATGTGATATACCAGATTTTTAAAAATCAATCTAAACTGTATCATTATGTTTACTAAATTTCCCATGGTAGCCACTCACCTTCACTACTTAGATATTTTCAAAACAATAATTATGAAATAATGTCTCTTTGTTAAATTATCTTCAAAGAGATAATTATCTCTCTTTAAAATTATCTTTAAAATATAGAGAACCCTCAGTGGTTTGACTTCTTTTGTCATTTGAGGACAGGAGCTTTGGTATTTAGGTGGAATAATGAATGAAATATAAATAACAACAACAACAATAGTAATAATAATAATGAGAATCTCAAGCAAACTGAGAAAGTGAAAAATTATTTTAGATCCCGGGATCATCTGGAGTAGAGCTGTGGATAGTTTATCTTCTTTGTTTTCTCCAAGTATTAAACTGCCTCCTGAGCATCTCAGTTCTTCCATGTAGAACTGAAAATTGCTTTCAACACCAAACTTCTGTTATCTACTTTCTCCCCAATTTCTTACCCCATTCACTATATTAGTTGAAGTTTTGAGTCTCCAGTTAGAAATATCTATGAATTTTCATCTAAATTATGACATCATGATTATTATCCCCATTTTACAGATCAGGAAACTAAGGCTCCAAAATGCCAAATTGTTTGTCTGAGGTCACAGTGCTTACAAATGAGTATTATATTCCAAAAAGAGCACAGTCAGGCATTTGGATTCTAGACCTCGTTCTTATATTGCAGGGATTTGGACAAGTCACTTATTCTCTATGGGCTTTTAAAAATTACCAGTGAAATGAAGTTCTGGACTCTTTAAATCTTTCCATGTTTTCTTCGATTCCTAAAATATTAAGAAGGCTCTTAAAAAGTAATACAATATTGAAAAATTTAGTCATTTGAAAATGGAGTTATTCAGGATATGATGGCAGAGAGGAGCATTTAGAGCTTGTAAGAGCCCTTTATTTTCATGCCCTATATTTTTACAAGTTGTCTGTTTCATACAACTTTATGCATTTTATTGAAGGCTACTTTTTTAAAGTATTACTAAGCATGAGTTTTAAAATAGTGACATTAGATCGTTCATGCTATTCAGAATTTTTATATTCTGAAACACTTCTCTGTCAGATCATTAGTTACAATTCTGGCATGAGGAAATGAGGTCTCTAATTAGCCACATTAATGCTAGGCCTGTGTGAAGGTAACAGTAAAAAGATTTATAAGCTTCTGTAGAGTTTTATGTTGAGTTTGATCAACTCGCATATCGAAATCTGTCTGTGTATTACCTGTGGATTTGTTCAAATAAGAAAATTCACAGAGCTAAATATCTCTAAAACAAAACTGGATGATTAACAAAATACTCAGAAAGCAGTTCTCTAAATATTGTGACATTCTTCTAACATTGTTAACCGTACATATTTTACTTACCTTTCTTCAGAGAACAAAAAGAAAATATTGAAAAGGGTAAGTGCAGCAGAGCACCCCAAATACTAGACTGCATTAGATACTTGGTTCTTTTTTAAAATTTAGTTTAATTTTTTATTTTTCTAAATTGTATGAAGTATTGTGTAGATACAAAATAATGTTCAAGAAATATATGTAATTATAAAGAAAAATGATACAATGAACATGTATATAGTCACCACCAAGTTTAAGAAAATAAACATTACTCAAGTCATACAGCAAAAATAATGGTTCATATTCTCCACTTCAATTCCTCCAATTTTAACGAAGTATGAAGTGTTCTTACACGGTGTGATCTTTTAGAAGCAAGAACTGTAAGGAAGAAAGTACCATTAAATAGATATATATGCATATGCAATATGTAAGTATTTATAGTAAAAAATAAATATAAATAAAATATAAATATAACGTGAAACATAAAATATTTCATTATATGTGTGTGTGTGTATGTGTGTGTGTACCTTGCAAGAATTTGGCTATCTTACAGTTTTCATCACATGGAGAAAAAGGTTTCTTGTTGCTGCTTCCAAGACCAATAGAAATCCAACATAGAAACTGGTCAGCACTGATGATCAGATCTATGTAATGATGAGTAAGTTGCCTGACGTCTCTCTGCTTTAGTTTCTTTGCATGTAAAATGGTGATAAATTACCTTACCCATAGGTAGAATCATCTTGCAAATTAAATGTGTTTATATATGTAAAGCAGTTCCCAGCATATAGTACACTCTAAGCCAATATTAAGTATAATTTTCTTGATGTTATTATCATCACCATCATCATCATCAATTCCTGAAGGTAAGAAATTTTCCATTGGATGTGTATAGTCAAGTAACTTGGCACATTGACCTGGTTAACACTATTTATACAATAATCCTCATGGTCAAGTTTACATCTAGGAGACAGAAGTTGTTAAATTGTTTTATAAATTTTACTACTCTGTGATGAAAGTCCTGTGAGAAAGTCACTGAAACAGATGGGCTAAATGTTTCTGTGGAAAATTATACAAATTCTTCCTTGAGAGTTGATGTAGCTTAGTTAACTCATCCAGAAACCTAAGATGTACATATGCAGAACAAATTAGTGCAATGGCCTGCCAAATATGGTTTTGTTTTCCTGCCTTGAGATAGAGAATTCTATGTGACATGACACTAAGACATGCTCATCTCACTGCAAGGAACCATACTCAGAGAGCTCGATGAATGTCACTGAACCAGTGTGTTGGGAAAACGAGGTCAGCGTATGGCCAAGGATAAGACACAGTGGAATTTTTCTAGAACATGAGAAATAAAAAAGATAGTCTAGAAAAGATATTTTTTCTAATATTTAAACTGATGTTGCTCTGTAAATTATTTTGATACAGTTTTGGATGTGACTTCTTTAGTGTTTTCCCATATACTATCATAATTGACTACCATCTATAGTTTAATACTGAGGGTTTATTTTCAGGATTCTTCTATCAGGTTTACATTATTATTATAATAAAACTATTAGATAATTTTCTGCATTTCTTCATGCTCTAGAAGAGAAATTATAGTATTGAAAATAGTATATCAAATGTGACAGTTTAAATTAATGTTTTACCTAAGCCACTCGCTCAGAGTTTATCTCAGTATTTCCTTATTATATTTTTCTGTATCTATTACCTACATTTTGCCAAGTCAATTTAGAATAAGGTTTTGTATGAAACCTACAATTTCAGATACTTATTGTATTAGTCATGGTTGAGCCTCCCTTTTTTGCTGCACTTGATATAATAAATGTTCTCCAGGGAAAAGAACCAATAAGATGTGTGTGTTATGTGTGTGTGTGTGTGTGTGTGTGTGTGTGCGAGCATAAGAAGATTTATTTTAAGGAATTGACTTACACTATTGCAAAGGGTAGAAAGTCTGAAATTTGTAGGGCAGGCCAGCTGGCTGGAAACTCAGATACTATTTCTATGTTACAATCTTCAATCAGAATTTCTCCTTCTCTGGAAAACCTCAGTTTTTGCTCTTAAGGCCTTCAACTGATTGAACGAGGCCCACTCACATTGCCAAGGGTAAGTTTTTTTACTTAAAGTCTACGATTGTAGACATTAAACACATTTACAAGATACCTTCACAGCAACACTGCACCATCTAGATTACAGTTTGACCACACAACTGGGCACAATAACCTAGTCAATTCAATTGTAACCATCACACTTATACTTGGCTTTTGAGAGTTAAGTTGATGGAGCTCTTCTTGAAGACTGTATCTGTTACCTTAGCGTAGGTTATGCTGTGATAACTAATGATCTAGAATCTCAGATATGAACAAAAACATGTTTATTCCTCACATACCCTACTCATCTTTCTTGAGTTTGCTACAACTCTGCTCCATATCATATTCATTTTAAGACCCAGGTTGAAACAGTCACCTCTATCTGGAATATCGCCAGTCTCATAGCAGAAGGAGAGAAGAGATGATGGATCCTAAGCTGGCTCTTAAGTTTTGTTTATGTCACTTGTATTCACAATGCATTATTCACAGCACATTACATGGCCAAGTCTGCCTGGGGGTGTGGGAGAGGACATATACTCTCCCAGCCAGGCAGAGCATAGCAGGTCACATGCTCAAATTTGCCATCAGTGGGACAGCGATGTATAATCCTCCCATAGGAAGGAAAGTAAATAATGTAAGAATAATATTGTCCATCATAGGGCAATTTTCAATGTGTACCAAAAAGTATTTTTAAATGTAAATATAGTTCGAACTTTCTATAAAATTGCCCCTAGTGAACATTCACAATACAAGCAGGGACTTACAAGAAGTGATGTTAACTTCAATGTATTTATAATAGCACAAAATTTTTTTAGTGTTTATTTTTTAAGGTGTAAATGTGGATAGTAGTTTTTATTTGATTCTCTTACTAACTGCTTATATCCTCTGATTAATTCTATAATTAGTAAGTTTAGTCAATATCTTGAATAAACTATCCAAGATAAAGACATCTAATAATTATGTGCTGCATTCGTCCTATCTCCCCTCCCACTTGATCCTCATAATCATTACAGAAATGAGCAACAAAATACAAAAATAAAAGAAAATCTACATTACTATTGAAAGCTAACAAAAGTTCCTAAATTTTAGAAAATGTGATGAATGTTTACTATATATAATATGGGCTGCATCATTTGTGAAAATAACCTAACGGTCAGCTTGCTACTCAACTTTCAAGAAAGCAGCATGACCACTTTGCAATAAGTAGAGGGCTATCTTGTCCCCCACTTTGCAATAAGTAGAGGGCTATCTACTCAACTTTCAAGAAAGCAGCATGACCACTTTGCAATAAGTAGAGGGCTATCTTGTCCCCAAAGAGTAATTTTTTAATTTTGGAGGTGTCAGATTATAGGTAAAAATAGGACTTAAGAAATACAAAGAATATTTTACTTGAAGACCCTTTTGCTATTGTAGAATATAGACTTTGGAAGTACCTGACCTGATTGGTACAAGGACTGGGTCCATGCCCTCAAACACAAAGTTTGTAATGACCGTTGTGTCAGTTTTACACTTAAGCAACAAGAAAATCTATACTGATGAGAAAAGAAGATAGGAATAATTTTAGGAATTATATACTGTCTAGGAAGACAGAATTCTAGAAGGCTACATCAACAAGAATGACAGAAGTATGAGAATAGAGAGAATTTTTCCAGAAGCAGCAAAAAGCAAAATAGGAAAAGACAAGATTTTATAAATTAATAAAG
>NW_007728228.1:52523-53937 GCF_000696425.1 Galeopterus variegatus
GTTCTGGAAAGAAATATACCTAAGTTGACTGAAATATAATATTAAATATGGTGAGGAGCTACCTGCAATCTATGTAATGTTTTCCCCAGATAATATTTGATATATGGGATTGTTCTGATTTTCTCATTATGTTGATCATCAAAATATTTGTTGGGTCATTAAGGTAATAAGCAGAATGCAATAAATATTTGTTTAAACATGTCCTTAATGTGCAAAGACAGATTATAAAAATAGAAACTTTATTGTGTAACAATCACATTGGATTCTCTATGAAGAAGAGATTACATGTATTTCTGGAGATCATTAAAGGAAAGAAAAAGCTACAGGCATCAAGTGTTGCTGACTAGTGTATGCTATACACCGTATGAAAAGGTTTGGCAAACATAAGGTCTGAATGTTTTACAAGTGTTCACTAGTCACCAATAATTGCCCCAGACCTAAAAGGTATCAGAACTCACCCACCAGGTGTTCCTGAGAGTTAATCATATTTGACACAATCTTGGTCTCTCCTGGATATGTTCATCATAACTGTGATGCTTTACTCAACGAATTGGTTATCTTTCCTTTATTAAAAAAAATAAATTTGGCCAACTGATATCCAAATTTCCTCTGATAAGTGCTGATTAAAGGTGTTGGGAGCTTATGAATATTCCTTTAACTTAAACAACCAGGAGTAAGGATTTAGAGGGAAAAGACACTCCAAAACAAGGTTTCTCTTTGTGGTTAATTCACTGTGTGAATTCCATTCCGTCCTTTTATTTTTGAAGTATTATTCTGACACTGCCCACTTATTTAAGAATAAAAAGACTAAAAGAACCATGATATCTGGCGCATATATATGACTTAAATAACCTGCCTATGCTTGAGCTCAGCAAAAAAGTTTAGAAGGAATTTTCATCCTCCCTCCCAAACTTTACAACTGTTAAATTTGGTAGTTAGTACTTCTGTGCTAAGTACTGAGGCACATTTTCTTCCCACTGTTATCTGGCTGGTCAACCTTGGCAACAATGAATGCAATTACAATCACAATAATACACTGAACATTCAAAAGGAGAACTGAGGTTACTAGAAGGGGGAAGAAGGGGAAGGGAGGAATTGGTAAAGGACTATGAGTAGCCATGACAGTGTATGTTGTTGAATATAATTATTCTGATTTGAACATTGCATATTACACACAAGTATTGATATTCAACTCTGTACACCACAGATATGCAAATCAACTATGTTACAATTAAAAAATTAAAATATGGAATACATTTGTTTTGTTGTATAGATATACTTAAATGATATGTTTGATCAAATATTGGAGTCAGGGTGCATCCTATTAGGGTCAATGACAGTGTATAATGAAAACCACATAGTTGGTTATTAAACTGTAAATCTAAATGAAATAACTTTGCATCATTATATATTG
>NW_007728228.1:54184-58405 GCF_000696425.1 Galeopterus variegatus
CCACATAGTTGGTTATTAAACTGTAAATCTAAATGAAATAACTTTGCATCATTATATATTGTGCCAAGTGACTATATTACATTATTTTCTCCCTAAAGGGGTAGATCCTTCTGACCTATAAACACTAATTTAATTAGAGGGGATAAAACATTAAAACAACCTATTTCCTAAAAATAAGCAGCTTTTAAAATGTACAAATAATGATAGCATAAGAATTTTATTTTTATCATCATTTGGTTTAGACCCCTGTTTGCCACAGAGGCCCCAAAACAAACACACATACAGTTGTTGGGAGAAAAAATGGCTATGAGTCCAGAGAGAGAGATTATACACTTAAAATAAGACTTGCCAGACAAAGAAACAGAAATACTACATGTTCTCGCTCATAACTGGCTGCTAGAAGAAGGAGGGAGGGAGGAAAGGAAGGAAGGAAGGATGAAGGAAGGAATGAAGGAAAGAAAGAAAGAAAAGGCCACAACAATACATTGAACTTTCAGAAGGAGAGAACAATCCTAAGGATACTAGAGATGGGGGAGGGGTGTTGGAGGGAGGGTTTGGGAAGTGATAAGTCGGGTAAAGGGCAAGAAGAAATATCATGATTTGTAAGAATGAATATGCTACTAATAAATTTTTTAAAATTGAAGAAAAAATAAGGCTTGCCAAAGGAGCAGATAACAGACTGACATATTTATGGAATGCATGATCTGGAAGGAAAGCTTAGAGAGTTCCCTCTTTAACTGACTCATTTTTGGTGGACCACACAGCATAAGTATAAAGAAGAGTTATGCTAAAATGCCCCCAATTAAGCAATGTTTTCACAAGCCAGTGATTGAGTCTTTTAGTGTATTTTAAGCATGTTCATATGGTTTCATCCAAAACCAAAATAAAATGGGGGTAGATATGTACTGAATATGTGTTAAGAAAAAACATGAGGAAAGCAATCTAGTGTTATTAATAACCAAATTTGATTTAAATAGCAATCCCTGATAGTAACTGCTTGCAAATCAAATCAATAAAATGAGGGTTATTCTGGAGTGATAACTCCACATAGAGACACACATTAAATCTCTCTTTTCCTACATAAATGGAAAACACAAATTACAAGAATTTACCTGGATAGGAATTTATTTACTCAAATATGTGTGTGTGTGTGTATCTTTAAAAAATAAAACTTCAGGTAGCATCGTATTTTTTTCCACAGACATACCTATTGTCTCTTTGGGGAGTACAGAGCTTGTTTATTGCTTCCTTATATTAAAATGAAAATCTCAAAGTGCAACTTTTAAGTATTTTTGATCCCCAGTTAGCACATCAAGCACAGAGCATTCTATAAATACTGTAATTCATATTGCAGATTTTACAAATCCTTGCTGCCAACTAACAAAGTTATTTCATGAAAATTTTATTTCCACGTATTAAAAGAATTTTTAGAATTCTTTATGAGTCATTTTTAAGCTCAAATCTTACACATTTTTATCTTTTGATATCTGTACTGTTTTATTTTATGGCAAACACAAAATAAAACTGAGCATTTGATATTATATGAAGCATTAAATAGCATATGATCTGATGATAAAACTTCTAATTACATAGCAATAATTTGCATAAACTGCAAATTTAGTGTTTGGGAAGTGTAACTTAAGCTCTATATTGTAAGGATAATTCAGCTTTAAAGATTGCATCTGGGGATGTTAATTCATTGCTTTCAGCAGGCGAGCAGATACAATAAATGCACAAGATTTAGAGATAAAGGACAATTGAGTAGGATAGGTACCATGGCCGAAGACAGAGGGCGTGACTGACCTAATGGCATTAAAGCCATTTTTTACTATTGTTTAATAGTGTGCTAATCCCCAAATTGGCTGATATCACTGGCTTCAGTTTGCCCTCAAAATTCCCAAAATAATCTTACATAAATTATTTCATCTGAACTTTATTTGAATAATTACACATGATTTATTTCATTTGAATTTCACATGAATTATTTTATTTGAATTTCATTTGATTCTTCCAGTGTGCTAGGCAGTTGATTCTCATTATCTAATAATAGATGACAAATTTAAGACCTATATATGTCGGGCCGGCCCGGTGGCGCACTGCTACAGTGCGCCACTTGAGAGCGCGGGGGCGCTCCCNTAGCAATCCCTGATAGTAACTGCTTGCAAATCAAATCAATAAAATGAGGGTTATTCTGGAGCAATAACTCCACATAGAGACACACATTAAATCTCTCTTTTCCTACATAAATGGAAAACACAAATTACAAGAATTTACCTGCATAGGAATTTATTTACTCAAATATGTGTGTGTGTGTGTATATCTTTAAAAAATAAAACTTCAGGTAGCATCGTATTTTTTTCCACAGACATACCTATTGTCTCTTTGGGGAGTACAGAGCTTGTTTATTGCTTCCTTATAGTAAAATGAAAATCTCAAAGTGCAACTTTTAAGTATTTTTGATCTCCAGTTAGCACATCAAGCACAGAGCATTCTATAAATACTGTAATTCATATTGCAGATTTTACAAATCCTTGCTGCCAACTAACAAAGTTATTTCATGAAAATTTTATTAAACTTAGATTTCCACATATTAAAAGAATTTTTAGAATTCTTTATGAGCCATTTTGAAGCTCAAATCTTACACATTTTTATGTTTTGATATCTGTAGTGTTTTATTTTATGGCAAACACAAAATAAAACTGAGCATTTGATATTATATGAAACATTAAATAGCATATGATCTGATGATAGAACTTCTAATTACATAGAAATAATTTGTGTAAACTGCAAATTTAGTGTTTGGGAAGTGTAACTTAAGCTCTATATTGTAAGGATAATTCAGCTTTAAAGATTGCATCTGGGGATGTTAATTCATTGCTTTCAGCAGGCGAGCAGATACAATAAATGCACAAGATTTAGAGATAAAGGACAATTGAGTAGGATAGGTACCATGGCCGAAGACAGAGGGCGTGACTGACCTAATGGCATTAAAGTCATTTTTTACTATTGTTTAATAGTGTGCTAATCCCCAAATTGGCGGATATCACTGGCTTCAGTTTGCCCTCAAAATTCCCAAAATAATCTTACATAAATTATTTCATCTGAACTTTATTTGAATAATTACACATGAATTATTTCATTTGAATTTCACATGAATTATTTCATTTGAATTTCGTTTGATTCTTCCAGTGTGCTAGGCAGTTGATTCTCATTATCTAATAGTAGATGACAAATTTAAGACCTAGATATGTTGATTGACTTTCCAAGAGCTCCCTCAGAAAATGTATACATAGATCATGTCACAGGCAATATAGATAAATCTCTGAGATATTCCAGTCAGCACTACCCCAACAGCCCTCATGGAATCGATTATTGTTGGACCAATACCATTTTCTTCAGACTGGAAGGTAAACAGACGTAGTCAGAAAAAGAAAAAGAAGTAGGATGAAAGAAATTTGATCTACCAAAAGTGTTCCCTTCCTGTAAAACTCATAGCAAAGGAATGCCCCTCTGGCATACGTAAGTCCTGACCATGTGTTAAAAAGCTAGAGACACTGATAGAGTTATGCCGTGAATCGAGCTGGGATTCAAAGATCCAGAGTTTGGTAATACAACAACTCTCACCTAAGCTCCATGGAATTCTGTCAGATAAATATCTTGCCATGAAAACATAGGTCACAGAGAAGTGGACCTTACATTTACTGGAAGAAAACTAAGAAAACAGGAAACCCAGGCACATATAATTCAACCCCTGGGCCAGAACCAATCCAAAGAGACACATGAACTGATTCCAGCAACCACCTGGCACTTTTTAAGAAATCGATTGCATTAAATAAATGGATTATACTTCCCATTTAGAAGGTAACATAGAATGTGTAGTTTTTAATTAGAAGTTTTAATAAGAAAGGATTTACTAAAATGTGTGCTCCTCTTATTTCAGGTCAGCATGCATGTTCCAAAAGCGTTCGCTAGCCTTTTTAATAATTGTCACCAGGTTATTATATCCATATGGGAGGAAAAACAGTAACACAACACATTTATTCAAAAATAAATTATAAAAATAAATTTAATTAATCTTATGACCACTCAAAACCCTAAAACGTATGATTCAATGGCAATATCCTCCTATAAAATCAAGAACAAGCAATTTCCTGTTCCACTGTTTTTCTTAGGCAATGTGTCAGTTTAGCTAACAATCTTATAAGCTCCCACAGAAAACAG
>NW_007728228.1:58991-67367 GCF_000696425.1 Galeopterus variegatus
TAAAACGTATGATTCAATGGCAATATCCTCCTATAAAATCAAGAACAAGCAATTTCCTGTTCCACTGTTTTTCTTAGGCAATGTGTCAGTTTAGCTAACAATCTTATAAGCTCCCACAGAAAACAGATTAACATAAACATGAGTTATGCAATTACTACAAACCTCTCTGAGTAGACATAGCTTAAAAGAATAATAAAGATTTCTCCAGAGGATGCCTTTTACATTCACCATTGTTAATTTATTTGCTTTGTATTTTTATTTGTCATGAATATATTCAAGGAAAAGCAAAAAATATAACAAATTCAAATCTTTGATAAATAACTTTTGTGTATATAATGAATCAAGCTGATTTCATTTCCCATTTCAGTTGTATGCTAAAAAGATGTGGTTTAATGGTTAATAAATAAAATATGAATTTTGATGTTTACAATGAAGTAATTATATTCAAGAATGTAAAATGCATTTTACATATAAGTAGTGTATTTATATATATATATATATTGTGTGAAATATATTCATGTACACGTACAAATAATATTTTTAATATAGAAATTAGTGTAATCATTGAGAAAAACCTAGAAGATATTTCTGTATAAAATCACTTTATTCCATAGCATCATTTTCAATGGACAATATTAAGAAAGACTATTAACAGTATATAAATAATTATTCATTTTTAAGAAATAAGTATAAGAGCCGACACCGTGGCTCACTCGGGAAGTGTGGGGCTGGGAGCGCAGCAGCGCTGGGAGCGCTGAGGCCGCGGGTTCGGATCCTATATAGGGATGGCCGGTGCGCTCCCTGGCTGAGCGCGGTGTGGGTGACACCAAGCCAAGGGTTACGATCCCCTTACTGGTCACAAAAAAAGAGAAATAAGCATAAAATTGTTTAGCAAAAGTTTTAATTTGATTCTCATTCTCTTATTATTCTCAGCCAAAGGTTAAAAAAAATTCTGGATATCTCTAAGCAATTTAATCAGTTAAGAGAAATTTTAAAAATACAAAATAGTTATATGAGTGTGTTATGTCCTATTTGTTCTAAATTTTACCTAAGTTAGTGATGGGTAAAATATACTTCACAAGAAAATTTAGCAAGAATTTCTAAAATATGCAACTACTTTTCAATTTTAAGTCCTGAAGGTTTTATGACTGAATTTTTTCCTTCAACTGTTTACATTTTAAGAAAAATTAAAACCTTATATTGTAAAGTAATTTTTTTCAAAATTGTGCTCTATGAAACTCAGGGGCCCTGATCAATATATTATGACCACATTTACAAAAACAAAAAGGGGAATTGTAAGAATCAAAGAAGTACTTCTTCTTCAATTGTTTCAGCAAGATTATTTAGATCAACTTTCTTTGGGACAGCTTGAATTATGATCAAATTTTCATTGAATCAACTTTTCATTGGGACAACGTGAATCATAAATCACAAAGCAATCACTGCTAGTGCTGTAGTATGCAAAGATTGGCCAAGACTGGGTCTTGTGCCCATCTCTGGAACTCCAAGATGGATCAGGCCCAAACCACAGATACAGACTGAATGTAAACTGAAAATAGATTTCTACTGGAAAATTAAATTCATGTTATCAGAAAAAGGGAGAATAGATGCTAGGCAAGCAAAGACAACAGTATCTACTAAAAGAAAACTGACAAGATTTGACACACCAGTGTGGCAAATATAAGAAAGAACTTAATAGGTGTTATGGTTTGAATGTTTGTGTTCCCCCAAATTCATAGGTTGAAAGCTAATCCCCATTGTGATGGTAATAAGAGATGGGGCTTTTGGGAGATGACTATGTCGTGAAGGTAGAGCCCTCTTGAATGGCATTAGTGCTCTTATAAAAGAGGCTCAAGAGAGCTTGTTTGCCCCTCCCATTATGTGAGAACACAGCAAGAAGTCAGCATTTATGAAGAATGGGTCCTCACCAGATATCAAATCTGCAGGAGACTTGAACTTGGACTTTCCAATCCCCACAACTATAACAAATAAATTTCTGTTATTTATAAGCACCTCCCCCCAGTTTATGTTATTTTTGTTATAACAGTTTGAATGGACCAAGATGGGAGGTATGCAGACAAAGATTTAGGCATTGCAGACTGCAGTATGGGCCCAGCTACAACTGAAATCATAAAGGTGTAATGATTTTGATTTTCAGGACCTTGGTCAGCAGCCAAGGTATAAGTGCATAGAAAGAAAATGGGCTCTAGGGGGAATCTGTTTCTTTGCTTTTGTCAGTTTCCATAGGCTATCTGTGGCACCTCTCTGACTCTCATTCCACAGTCTTTTCTCCCTCTCTTTCTACAGCCCTGAAAGATTTTCCACTTTTAAGGACTCATATCCCACCAGGATAATCTCTTGATCTCAAGGTCCATACCCTTAACCACATCTGGAAAGTCCCATTTGCTATGCGAGGTAATATATTCACAGTTTTGGGGAATTTGAGTATGGACATCTCTGGCTGGGGGAGGAAGGAGAGTTAGTTTACCATACCCATTACTTCTCAATCATTTGTTTCAGATAAATTTCTGATAAATGCCATATATTATGGAAATTTATAACCCAAAAGTATTCTTTTAATAGGTGACTTCATTTCTTTTGCATTTATGAGATGTTGGATATTATATCTATCATCTTTTTTTAAAAAAGTTTTTTCTCCTTCAAATAAGTTTATAAACAAAACATTATCATATAAATAAAACTATAATATATCCTCAAGGGCTTTGTGGTTCTCAATATTGGGACTGGTGAGTCCGTAATAACTTCGTATAGCATACATTATACGAAGTTATACGATTTATTTTGACAGACTCGTTGGTGTGTGTAACTGTGCCTAACTTCTAAATAAAACAGGGCTGCAATTAAAGTTATATAAAAAACAAAACTCTGAAAAATCCTTTACAATTAAAGTCAATACCATGCTGTTAACTCCTTAACTATTTTCATTGTCACTTCACTCCAGCTCCCACAGATTAATTCAGGAAGGGATATAAATCTTTCTTCTGCCTATTAAAAAGCTGACATAGAAAATCTTCAAATAATCTTGCATGCACAGTAGAAGATTTAGATATGGATCAAAAATACCTGCATCCTTTGTAGTTCTACAACATTCTAGAATAAAATATTTCAACTCTTCACTTTCAGTTTAATCTACATTTCCACCTTTTATTACTGCTGGATCAAAATATCTGATATCACAAATCAAGTCATAGCTGCATAACTTCGTATAGCATACATTATACGAAGTTATACGAGTAGTGACTGAAATTTTTTGTGGTGGGGAAGTAGGCTGACAGGAACTAGGGCTGGAGGTGGAGAAAGTCTTTTGATCTCCCTTTGAAGTTTTTGCTGCCAGAGACAGAAGAAGGGTGATTAGAAAGAGTGAACCTAAATGGAACTAAGCTGGGGGCTCACATTCAAATTATAGTCAATTCTTGAAATAAAGTAAGTTAACAATTTTGCACTTCAAATTTAGGACAGCAAATTATAAAAGCTAGATTTATTTCATCTATTTTTATCTAGATATTTTTGTATAACTTTTTTTTATGGTTACTTATGATTAAATGAGAGCAAGCCTAAAGAAGCTTAGTATTTCCCTATTTCCCCCAAAATAGTGTAGGTGATTTATGTAAAAAAGTTTATTTAAGACACATGTTTTATGTTAAGCCATAAATCAGTCTGAGGAAAGTTGGGTAGTTTCATACAAAAAAAAAAATTGTTTCAGATATATTTGTTTTATTTTAATCACACTTATGGCAACTTTGATTTTGGGAGGGATGGAGGTATTGGTAAACTTCCCTTAGTAGATGAGGATTCTTCTTTTCCTGGATTTCTTATTTGTATTAAAATTAAATGCCTACATTGCTGAGAAATTAGATTAGAAAAGTAGTTTAGTGAGCCTGCATATATTGTCACCTTTTGCATTTTAACTGCCTTTGCTGGTGCTGGACTTTACTAAAAAATCAGCTCCTTGTGGACTGTTTTCCATCTTTTCCATGGTCCAGCCTTGCTTCCATCTCCCTTCCTCCTCTAATTATAATAACATGGGCCAAAAAATAATAATCAGGGGCAATGAAAATAATGACCACACATTTTGTCTCATAGCCATGGTACTAGGGCCCTTTCCTTCAAATTAGTGTATATGTTAGGGGATTGCTGCAAGATCTTCCCATAATTTCCTGAAACCCTGCACACTACTCTTTCAAGAGGGGGAATTGTGAATTTCTCCTAGTGTCTTCTTTTGATTTGGCTCAGTCTGAATATCTAGAGCATGTGGTTGGCATCATTCCATAACTTCAGCCCTGCTAAAGGCTTTCTTTTTAGTTGTTTTGATCAGTTTCTTCTGTGTCATCCATTATACTACAGTCTTTCTCAGAATTCCCTACTGCATGCTTTTTCATGTTTAAAATATTTATATAGCCTGTCAAGACAACTCTGGGAAACAAGCAGGCTTAGAGGAAAGAGACTGGCAAACTGCCTCAGCAACAGCATGTGTCAGTGGCAGCCGGCTGGGGCTTACCGTGCTCAGGTAGAAAACACATTACCACAAACTCCACAAAGCTGAGAGCACTGTGGCTTCCTCTGCCTGGACCCATGGCAGTTTGTCTAAATCCCATGCTACTTCAGGGTCCTGATGACTATAAGGCAGAATGTGCTGTTTGACCTGAAATAGTTGTACCTATCAAATCACTACATAGAAAAAAACTGCAGGAGCAAGAGACATACCTCTACTCAGGAAAGAAGCAATCTTGAGGAAGTGTAGTAAACCTTGGGTGAAGTAATTGTAAAGCTGCAGGTGCAACCCAGAGCAATAACTGAGCTCCCCGATCATTTACCATCCTGCTGTAATCACCATTGCAGGGATCTATGACAATAAATCAGCAGAGCTGGCTAAGGCAGCCACTCCTGGGGTAAGACAAGATTAACACCAGAGATTCACAAGTAAGTGCACTCATTCATAGGATGGAACCATCCTTCCACACTTGAAAATAGTGGACATTCAAGAAATAAGGAAGCTATGCAAGTCCTGGAGTACAGCAACTAGTTGACATTATTTTTATAAAATACTTTTTTTCTAGAGAGAGAAAAAAGCATATTTAATTCTTTTTATTTACCTTTCTGAGGGAATATGGTATATTTTTAGCCCTGGGAAGAGTGGCAAAAAGCTCAAAAATGAAACTATGAAAATTTTAGCTTTTGCTAAAAATCACATTTTAGGCAGTACTGCATAAAATTCCGGTGTATATATACAGACCATTGAATACTTTTCACCATGAAATTAGCCATTGCAATAGACTTTATCATATAGGGAGATAGAGACAAAATGATCTTGGTTTTCCTAAGTAAACTGTAAAACTAAATTATGATTGTTGAACCTTTTTAGTTTATTCAGCTGAGCCTAGCAATTTTCTTAATTTATTCATTAAAATTGACAAATATTTATTAAGTATCTACTGTAAGAACTCCATTAGGAGTTTGGGATATAGAGTTGAATAAGGAACTGTCACAGTAGATGAAGGTAACAGCCATAAGCTAATAATTACAAGATAATAGAGTGACATATGGACTGGTGTAGTGAATTCTTATAATTTTATGTTGCCTTGGCATCCATTTAAAATATTAGTTTAACTTTCTCATACTAGAAGCAGGGATCAGTCACCACACAGTTTCGATGTCTCCACCTCCTTCCAGTTCCTCAATGTGGATGATCCAGATATCTGCCTTACATAACTGCCTCCTGGTGACCGCATCCCTTTGGGACAGCTGGACAGAACCAACTTGACTGGCCCCACTGGCCCAACAATGCCGGAGTCCAACTCCAGCTGGTTCTTGGGGCCCAAGAAGGATGTGTGGAGTCGGTGAAAAATAAAAGAAGATGGCCCAATGATGTGCCTCAGTGGACGACGGACAAAAGACGTTCTCCTTTATTTATACCATGACTATCCTCTAACTACATAAAGCAAGCATTTTTCATCAAGTTAATATTAAACTATGAGCACAAAATAGATCAATACAACATTTAAATCACGCTTTTTTGATTATACTGAATTCTAATTTTTTAAAGAACTACATGTCATTATTTACAGATCATAATCTTTTAGGAAAGTACATATCATACTTTAAAGTGGCGAAAGCAGCGAGTTACCTCAACTGATTGTCTTCAGTCAGTCACAAATCCTAATCTCCCAGAAAAGTACATGTCATTCTTCAAAGTGAAACAAACTTAACCCGCAAGCCAGAGTTTGAAACCGAGGTCTGTGGCCAGTGGCCAGAGCTCTCACGGTTGGGAGCACATGCGGTTTTTCAGGAAAACATTTAACCCTTACCACATATGATTTACATATCCATTACCTATTTTGATTTTAATTTTTATCTTAATCAACTAAAGGCAAAAAATATTTAAAAAGCACATCCTTTTATAATATGAATTTATCTGTTTGTGTAAAACGATTCTTTGTTTAAAAATTTTTGAACAACTTAAAAGCTCAAACCTAACTGATTTTTCCATAAACAAAAGTTTAATTTTTCACTTGTATTTAATCTTACCATACCATAGATTTGTCCTCTATCTATGGCCCTGTATAAGAAAGACAGGGTCTATCAGCTCCTACATGTAGCATGCCATTTCTTCCTCCAGGAGCCCACCAGACTTTTAATATTTAACCAACGCAATTGTCGTCTCTGACAGTGAACACCAACCCCTGTGTGGTAGAATAACGACCCGGGCAACTTGTGCCTCGGGTAAATTTATAGGCAAACGTTATCTTACTTTGCTGTACCGCCCCTTCCATCCATCTGTACAGCAAGGCCTCTTGGCTTCTTTGTACCTTCTTTTCGGAACAATGGTTAGAACAAATCATGGACCCAGGTGTACTTTTCAACATTTTTACCTGGGTCTCATTAATCAAATCAAACTTGTTTTTATTAACTGAAAAGTTTCCCAAAAGGCCAGTTTCGTTAACCAAGAAAAATGTAATTTCATTTGTATCATTATTAAAAGGCACAACTGCCACCTCACACCAGACGCACAAGAGCATAAACATTCCTATAAAACATCCAATTATATCCAGGGGGGTTGGCAAGTACATGCGATCCAGAGAACACAGGAATAGGGATTTTCAGGAAAACTTCCAGGGAATCCTTACCACACACATGGAGATTCTCCGCAGTTCTGCTGAATGGAGAACCATCCTCCTTACATTCTCACACCCGAGTCCACACATGCGTGGCTTCTGACACCACATCCCACATAGAATGTGCAGATATGCCACAATGTCTACCTCTCAGCCACATTGAGACCTCCTGGAAATCATACTTACTTTCTTTCTTTAAACCCATCAGTTAAAATGCCCTGTGAGAGAAACCTGTTAAGATAATGCCCCAGACCCCAATCAAGGCATTGGCCAAGGGCCTCCTCTGAGCTCTGTGTGGCTTTCACGCTGTGTAATGAAAGCTTTGTTTCCATCTCGTGTCTCCTAATCATTGAAGTGGTGCTCTCCATTTTAAAGATTCTAAATTAGAACAACTGGGTATAGAAAGATAATTTGCAGCTCAAGAGAAGAAGGACATTTTAGAATTGCAGCCAGAAGAAATAAAATGAGAAAATAAATAGATATACAAAAGACTATGCTCAGCTCAGGGAACAGTAAATCCTTCAGTGATACTGAAATGTAGAGTACACGTGGAGAAGTGCTAGGAAATGAAAATGAAAAGAGATCTCGTGCCTAATAATGAAAGACTCTGTGCATCATTCTAAAGAGTATTAATTTTGTCTGGCAGGCAAATGACAAAAAAACAGGAGTATTTTTAAGCCGAAGACTGGCCTGAGCAGATTTTTAATTTATAGTAATGTGAAGGACAATGGAAGAAGGTAAGATTAAATTTAGGGAAAATATTCATCTAATTTTAATCTCTAAGCACATATTAAAGCTTTTTATAAGTAAAATCATATTTACTTAATTATTATTGTTTTGTTTTTACAAATTCAAAAAATAATACTATTTTTCATATTTAAGTAATTCTGAAGGCTGGTTAATCATTCTATATGCAGAGGCAGATCTGAAGTACACATGTCAATAGGAAGTGTTAGAGAGATTTCACCATTTTAACTTGATATTACTGATGGTTGATTCCTATTTGTTTTAGAATATTTTAGAGTCTCCTTTTGTGATTAAGTATTTTACTAAGTATTAGAGACTGTGATGGTGGGGATTCATTTGTTTTCTGGAATAAAAATACAAAATTTGCCACTTTTGAGTTGATTGGTCAAAATTTGAATGAAGGGCCGGCCCGGTGGCGCACTAGATAAGTGCGCCGCTTGGGAAGTGCGGCGGCGCTCCCGCCCGGGGGTTCGGATCCCACATACAGACCGGTTCC
>NW_007728228.1:68262-70476 GCF_000696425.1 Galeopterus variegatus
AAAAAAAAAAAAAAAAAAAAAAAAAAAAAAAAAATTTGAATGAATATCAGTGGTCCCATAGATAAAGATAATCTCAGCAGATGGACTCCCTACAGAGAAACCCCTTAGAAATAGTGCATTTGCAGGTTTGTTACCTCTCTTGGCTAATAATTTTCCATTAAGTCTACTTGATTTTCTTTTTTTCCCAAAATAATTTTTCAATTTGCAAGTAATACATATTTATTACAATAATGAAAACAAATTACACCAAGCAAAAAACAATAGTTTCATCCAGCGTGCTGTTAACTGTATTCCCTGTAATAACCGTAATCAACAGTTAATATCTACTCAATGTTTGATGTATTTTTAAGTTTTCTCAGAAATATTAGCTAAAGTGCCAAAGCTGAAAACAAAGATGGAAACTACGTCTTTACAATAAAAAAGAGGAAGAAGAAGAAAAAGAAAAGAAAAGAAATAAAAGCTGCAAAGTGGATCTGATCGCGCTAATCTGATCTTTCACCTCATATAAACAGATAGCAGAGGTTTTAGAAGAGAATGTTCTGAGCAACCAGCTATCTTGGTGGGGAGTGCTGGAGCATTTCCGCTCTTCTCCCCTTATGAGAAGACAGAGAGCCCTTCTTTCCTACTGCACAAGCCCAGGGGATGGGGTTGGGCTCTAAAAGAGAACAGGAGTTCCTGCAAGAAGAGGAGCTTGACTCAACTTCCCTACAGGCTGCAGAAACATTTAAGCCCTCTCCCCTATACTACAGGGGGCTCTGTGAAAATTCTTGGGTGAGCAAGACATGTGTTTCCTGGAGTTTGGAGGCATTCATCCCTGAACACCAACAAATTCCCTCTGTCCTTCCAGGTAAATTCTTCAGGCAAAGACTGGCTGCAGCAGCTACATCATGGCAGGAAGAGGGAAGAAGCCTGTAGTGGAAGCAACTTGACTCCCAGCATTTGGGAATTTATATGGGCCCAGTGGCCTCTGAGAAAGGTAGCTTCTGTTGTGCTACCTTTTTATCATCCACCCAGGAGGGAGTCTTACTGATATAAGAACACCAGAAGTACAAAGCTGTAGATGTGCCATCAAGAACAGAAGCTGGTACAGGAATCGTAGGGAGCTTGCAAAGGATCAGCCAGAGACTCTGCACCTGTGTCAGAGAACAGTGCTGTGCTAATGCAGATGTTCCACAGCTTCCAGAGAAGCTGCACATCAGTATTCAATGAAAAACCATGGTCAAATCTCAACAACACAATGTGAGTCAAAAAAAAAGCAAGGCTTAGAAGACCATATTCATGGGAGTCCTTTTTATGAAGTTCAAAATCAAGCAAATCCAAACAATATATTGACTAGCCATACATACGTGTACGATAATGCTTTTTTTTAAAAAAAAGAAAAAGAAAAACAATGGCAAGCATAAAATTTAATACAGCAATCACCTCTGTGNAACCATGGTCAAATCTCAACAACACAATGTGAGTCAAAAAAAAAAAGCAAGGCTTAGAAGACCATATTCACGGGAGTCCTTTTTATGAAGTTCAAAATCAAGCAAATCCAAACAATATATTGACTAGCCATACATACGTGTACGATAATGCTTTTTTTAAAAAAAAAAAGAAAAAGAAAAACAATGGCAAGCATAAAATTTAATACAGCAATCACCTCTGTGAGAGAGTCAAGGAGGCAAAATAGAAGAGGACCACAAAAGTGAAGTATGTTCAAATTAATATTGTTAAGTTTTTGGCTTGGATAGCGAGTTTGAGGGCATTCACTATAGTACTAAAAATAACTAATAAAATAAAAAGCCCTTTGTAAAGACCAATTATATTGATGCATCATGGTCCAAGGATTATGATGAATCTATTTCACCAGAGATGCTTGTTTAGAAAAAGGGAGGAGTCTCACTATAGGATCTGTGTCCTCTACTGCAGCACTTTTTTAGATTAATGAGTCACCAATATATTCCAGATGTGTATCAGCAGTGTTAATAAACTCTGATATATCCATGCCAGGTATAATTTGAGACTGTACATTGAGACATTCAGGCTAGGTGCTGCCCAGCAGCTTCCCCTCAGTCTACCTTCGCCCTCAGATTTGTTCCTCCAATCTCAGGGTTGTAAATGAAATATACTTCTTTCACTTATTTGCATTATATTAATTTTCCATTTGGTGAACCATAGGAGTTGAATGACTCTTCTTTCAAACCAATCTTGCCTGCTCTAAGTGTCTAG
>NW_007728228.1:71977-73246 GCF_000696425.1 Galeopterus variegatus
ACTTCTTCCACTTATCTGCTTGCCCACTGCTCCTCTTGTAAATGTTTGCTCTGTTTTCACCTTTTCAATGAAACTTATACTGGCCTCCCTACTTACCATAACAAATTGCCTTCCTGCTCCCAAGACTCACAACACCCATTAGCCTGTTTGAATTTTTCTTTTGCCGAAGAATTTAATCACTTTCTGACATACTATATTATTTACTTATTTTTATGTTTACTATTATTTTTTTACTCTTCCAGCTAAAATATAAGGCCAATAAAAATAAGGTTCTCTGTGTCTTTTATTCATTGATATATCCCAAGCACTTTAGAGATATGCCTGGCCTCTAGTGGAAACCTAATAAATTAGAGTGAAATGAATATATGAAGTTTGGAACACATTCATGGCACCTTCCCCAATTTCTAGTGATTTTTGTTTTATTTTAATATTTTATAGTGAATATGAATTTCAGTAAGACTTTGGAGTAGGAATGTTAGAGTTTTTATATTGTAAACTGACAATTTAAAATTGTATAAATTTATGGGGTATGAAGGGATGTTATAATTTATGAATACAATGTGGAATAATTAAATCAAGATAGTTAACATGTTTATTACCTCAAATATTCAACATCTCTAGTGGTGAGAAGATTTGAATTTACTCTTGTAGCAACTTCAAAATGTACAATATTATTGATTATATTCACCACACTCTGCAACAGAACTAAAAAAAAAGAATGAGAAAAACATATTCCTCCTGTCTAACTGAGATTTTGTATCCTCTGAATGTCATCTCCCCATCTCCCCACACCAGACACTCTAATTACCATTCTACTCTCTTTTTCTATGAGTTCCAAAGTGAGTTTGCATTGCCATTTTACCAAAATGCTTCATAATTTTATCATTCCTAAGCAGAATTGAATAATCTATATGCCTGACAAATGCCTTCTCTTCCCATTCTAAATACACAAGTTAAGCACGTTTATTATAAAAATAGGGGGTCATCTTGTGAGCGTGGAAGCAGAGAAAGAGATGTAAGTTGGATGATTTTAATTGCCTGTGGCATCAAATAATGTCAACCTGATCCATCTAATCTTCCTCAAAGAGAGAGACACAAATAAATATTTGTGCTGATTCATCAGAAAAACTTCTTACAGGCAGAATAGTGCAAACATATTGTGATTTTCTGCTCTTTGGACCCCGCTTTACAAATTTCTTGCAGACCCTCATCCTGTTATCACAAAGTCATGCTTAAATAAGGTGACATTGCAGTTACATATTCTAGGGC
>NW_007728228.1:74241-75113 GCF_000696425.1 Galeopterus variegatus
CCCAAAGCTGCCCAAATTTTAGTGATTTCTAGTTACTAAAAATAAGTTTAAATGACTATCCCTATATTTTAATATTTTTCATACTATTTATTGCTTTCATCATGCTTATTCTAGCATCAGATCTCAGCTAATCTATATGATGATTTAGAATTTAAATATATTAATGACAGAATGTACATTTAATAGGATTATGCATGGGGTGCTAGAATAACTGCAGTTTCATGTGTAAATTTACAGATCAACTTTTCATGGAAAATAGAGATTCAAGATAATAAAAACCTGCATTTACAAAAAGGAGAATTTTGTTCTTGTTTAGGAAACTGAAATCCCCAAAGCTTTCTGAAGTAAAGGCATTGAAAGTTTCCAAAAGTTAAAAAGTAACTTGAGAAATCAAGAATCGCTTACAAAGTTGAATGGTAAGATCTTTATCTAAACTGAAAGAAATAATGGAAGTATAGTAGTCCTCCAGAACTGAAAATATGTGAAAATGATCAAAGGTATTTAGCAAATTATTTTTGCAAAATGAACTATGACCTCAATATCGCTACCTGAGATATAAAAAGTGCTAAGAGCAATATTATCTGCACCTCAGCAAATAAGCTGACATCAAAGATGTCTCTAAGGTTTGATCCTTTGCTGAAAGCAGTTAGCTTAAGTGCTATGTCATGCTGATGCTTTAGGTCAGAAAGCTTGAACTTCTTGATTTTAGATATTCTAAAGTGTGAAGTCATTAATAAAAATGTAGAAAGTTATTCTCATCATGTTCCCTATCGAATCTCATGAGAAATATTTTGCATAAATATAAATGTTCCCTGCTGGTAAAGTGAAGTTGTGCATACAACTTTTCCTATTATCATAATGTATTACAGCTG
>NW_007728228.1:75228-76134 GCF_000696425.1 Galeopterus variegatus
CCTGCTGGTAAAGTGAAGTTGTGCATACAACTTTTCCTATTATCATAATGTATTACAGCTGGCTTCTCATGTGGGATGACATGCCTGTGGGCACGTCTATACACAAACTATTGAAAACATCTGACCCAAGTTCTGGAGATGCATAAAGCCATTATCTCTAACCTAAGCGAAGTGTTAGGTTATAAAGCAAGTCCAATGGAAAACTAATTTAACCCCATTTTGTTGCCTTTTAGATAAATTAAAAATTAGATTGCTAAGCCTGAATGTCTTATAAGTACCTTCTAAAAATTCTAAATAATATTCTGCTCTTGAACAAGGCAAACCTGAAAGATGCAGTTGCCTTATGGAATGTGTAGCTTTAAACACATAAGAACAAATCATATATGATTGTGTGTGACTGAGGCAAGGGAATATTTAGACTCAGATTTCCTAGATTTATGCATCTTTTTGGTCACATTATTGAATCATTTTTCTTGGTCTCTGTGTTTTGATTAGCTTCTATATAATACTAGCCTTAAATTTAAAGAGAAAAAATAAGTTTCTCTGTTGACAAAGAGTAAAATTAAGTTAAGGAATTAGAAATAAAACATATCTGAGTCCAATAGAGCATAACATAGAGCACAGGCTAAAAGTCTGCAGAAGTGAATTTAAATCCCACTCCTGCAATAGTTAAGAGTTATTTGAATAATTAGTAGTTGTTTGAAAAACAGTTTACTGAAATAAATTTCAATAATCCCCACATACGTTAAAATAAGATAAAGTGTAAAAATACTCTGAAACTCTAAATAGAAGATTTTTAAAAAATTCTTCAAACTCTTAGCATTTCAAAACTGATAAACTTTTAATTTTTTTCTATTGCCAACACATGTAAATATTAATGGATATCCAATTCGTTAAACCATTTTG
>NW_007728228.1:76377-92817 GCF_000696425.1 Galeopterus variegatus
CCTGCTGGTAAAGTGAAGTTGTGCATACAACTTTTCCTATTATCATAATGTATTACAGCTGCCTTCTCATGTGGGATGACATGCCTGTGGGCACGTCTATACACAAACTATTGAAAGCATCTGACCCAAGTTCTGGAGATGCATAAAGCCATTATCTCTAACCTAAGCGAAGTGTTAGGTTATAAAGCAAGTCCAATGAAAAACTAATTTAACCCCATTTTGTTGCCTTTTAGATAAATTAAAAATTAGATTATTACCAAACCAAAAAGTACAATTAAAATATGTATTTCTGACAACTGTAACATAATGCATATGGTTTTTCTTAAAGGGTAAGAATGAATTTTTTAAGAAAATAAATCTTCTTTAGCTCATTCAGGCTGACCCATTGTAAGTTGCTCTGGATCTTCAAAGTGAGTGTGAGAAGGGACAGGAAAAGACACAAAATCCAGTGAGAGAGTGCTAGCAAAATATAAGGTTGGGGCAGCTGCACTGTGTAGAGATTTACATTTTCTAAGAAGTTAGAGACTGAAATTAAAGCTGCTGAAAAACAAATTCATTTGTGAATGCCCCTCGAGTTCTGCTGCCTAAGATATGGCAATGAGATGTGCCAGGCATATTTCTTGTGACAGAACATGGGATTAAATACCATCTATGGATAACTATAAACCCTCCTACGTCTTTGTTACACAGACAACAACCCGGCACCAAAGCAGAAGACTTTTATGACCAACTTGTTCTTTGTGTGCTCCACTTCAACAGCCCTGCTGGGATAATCGATTTTTTTTTTTACCTACACTACTGGGTTCTGTTATGCTTCTATAGACAGCCTATACTTCCGTTTTCCTTTTCCAACATCAATTTTTAAAAAGCATTCACATCGGCTACTTCTATCCTTCCTCTGTCAATTCAGCAGGTTTTAAAACTAAACAGTCAGGGTAGAAAATCTCTCTTCACTTATGGTAATAATCACTGAACTATTTTGTGGTGATTAAAGGGGTTACCTGTTCTTCCATGGAGACATCATATTGAAGCTACATTCTGTACAATAATGTATAGTAATTTTAAAGACGATATTGCATAATCAAAGGAGTGCATAGAAGCGGAGTCAGAACGACTTGTGTTTGTGCCCCAGGTTCGTCTCTTAGCAGTTGTCACTTAAAAATTCCGTCTCCATAGCCTCATCTTTAAAACGGATATCTTAATCTAAATAATTTTCAAAACTGTTAGAACCTAAAGTGAGGGTACATGAAAAAGTTTTGTAAATGGATATACTCGTCTTGCTTTGAAATACTACTTATTTAATTGTATCTAGTTTGTCTTTAAAATCATCTCTATTAATTTACTGATACTGTATAACATCAGATGCATTATTCTTAACTTTAAAGACTGATCCAAAAGCAGCCAACTAAAGCACATATCCATTATTTCAAATTATGTGAGGAAAGTGTTTCTGCATCTCATAACTGATGGCTACAGAACTTGAACTCTGGTCTTCCAAAGCCAAGATTTTTTTTTCTCCACTTGGAAGATTGCACTTCCCCAGAGGTGCTGTTTTAGTGGCTGGTTTCATATAGGTGTGAAACAGAAACGAACCCAATGTTGAGGCTAAAGACCAGCCAGCCTCCAGGTCCAGAATTAGGCCAAAGCAGTCAGAAATTCTAGCCCCAAAGAGTGATAGGAATGGAAAAATACCCCATGGGAAACTACAGCCAGTCTCATAAATAGCTGAGGGAAGAGACAAAATTCACCCATGTGGGCTTATAGAAAACAGGAAAGAAGCAGAAGTGGCTGTATAACTGTACCTGAGCCAAGCCAACCACAGTCCACTGACTCCTGAACTGAGCCAATAATATGATCCTGGTTTTGATATAGTGACCTCAGGAGGCAATGTCAAAACCCCCAAATCACTAGATAGTGTAGTTCCACCTCCATTTACAGTGCAGAAAGCTATAAACAGTATTGCTTCCACCCTAAAAACTAGATTCTCTTAAACCACAAGGAAGAGATGTCAAGTCCCAGACAAGCAGATAAGACGATTTCAGTTACAACATTTAACAAATTGCTGGAGGTCAAATCTTGAAACAGAGACATTGAGGGAAACCCCACAACCAGAACCTAGCTTCCACCCAAGCACAAAGTAACTTTTCAAGCAGGAACTGAAGCTGATGCTGCACTTAATGTATCCATAGTATCAACAACAACAAAAATCCCAACTCAATTCCTAACTAGATTTCTCACCCCATACTCAAAATGCCTAGTGAAAGAACAGGTATGCCCATTTCCAGGCACAAATACTATATATTTTAATATCTACTGTTCTACACTCAGTGGCAGGTATTCAATAAAAATCATTGTAAAAAAGAAACAGGAAAAATAGCTCACTGTGAAAAGACAAAGCAATCAGTAGAAGCATACTCAAAAAATAAGCCAGTTATAGGAACTAGCAGAGAGAAAATGCAAATTAGCTATGGTTAATAGGGTAAAAATTTTTGTGGAAAAGGGAAACATCATACATGAACATATGAGAGTTTCAGCAGAGCTAGGGAACCCATAAGAAAGAAACAAATATTACCCTAGAAATAAAATTCGTGCTGATAGAGATTTTAAAAATGCCTTCAATGGGCTCATTAGTGGACTAGACACAGCCTAAGAAAAATCAGTAAGTACAAAGAAAGGGTAACAGAAACAACAGAAACTGAAACACAAAGAGAAAAGAGAGTTTACAAAAAACAAAAACAGAACAGGGACTCCAAGAGCTATGGAACAATATCAGATAACTTAACACACATTTACTTATAATCTGAGAAGACAGAGAGGACAGGGAAGAAGAAGTATTTGAAGTTATGAATTAAAGAAGTTAAATTGCAGATCAAATAAGCTTGGAGAAACACCAAGAAGGACAAGTACTACCCCAAAAACACACTGAGACATATCAGACTCAAACTTCTGAAAATCAAAGATAAAGAGAAAATCTTAAATGCAGCCAAAGAAAGGAACACTTTACATATAGAGAAACAAAAATAAGAAAAATGTCAGAAACTATGCAAACCAGAAGACAGTGGAATGATATATTTAAAGGTTTTAAAGAATAGAAAAAACAATTAACCCAGACTCCTACACCTAGAAAAAATATCATTCAAAAATAGAAGTCAAAGACATTTTTAAGCATACAAAAGAAAAGAGAATTTATTACCCAGGAGACCTGTGCTACAAAGTATGTTAAAGGAAATTCTTCAGGTGGAAAGAATATGATATTACACAGAAGATAAGATCTAAAAAAATTAAATAAAATTTTCAGAAATTGTAAAAATGAAGATACATATAAAGAATATCTCTCTTTTATTTAAATAAAAAGAACAAAGCAAAATAATATCAATGTAGTCTACATTTATAACAAAAGTAAAATGCTGATAATAAGAGAGGACAAGATGGGACAGAGAAATTAAGAGTATATTGTAAGGTTTTTCTGTTTAATGTGAAGTGGTTTAATATCTGAAAGTAGATGGTGGTTAATTCAAAAGGAATGTTGTAAATCCTAGTGGAATCACTATTATTTTTTTTTAAGTATAAATATTAAACCAATAACAAAGATCAAATAAAATCATACAATTATTTAATTAATCCAAAATCCAGCAGAGAAAGAGAAAAGGAAAAGAAGAGATGGAACAAAGAGAAACAACTAACAAGATAGTGAAATTTGATCTGAACATATCAATAATCACACTAAATGCAAACAATCTAAACATGTCAATCAAAAGACAAGAGATTATCCATAAGAATGTTTTCTTAAACAGCAATATGCTAAGTGAAAGAAAGCTTCCTTAAAAATAATGACATTGACAGGTTAAAAGTAAAATGGCTAAAAAACATATCCCAAGCAAACATTAATCAAGAAGAAACTGAGCAGCTATCTTAGCATCAAAGTAGTCTTCAGAACAAGGAAAATTATCCATAATAAAGAAAAAATTAAATAAAGGTAGGAAATTGTTTTAAAATCCTTAATTGACTTAAAAATCCTGAATGTAAATGCATGGAACAAAAGAACTTCAAAATACAGGAAGCAAAGTGAGTGTAATTGAAAGAAAAAGTAGGCAAATTATACAATTTATTTACAATTATAATGGGAGATAGCAACAGTCCTCTCAGTAATTGAGAGAACAAGAGAAAAAAAAATCTATAAGGATATAGAATACCTGAAAAACATTATCAACAAATTTGATATAATTAACATTTATAGAACCCTCCACTGAGCAAAAGCCAAATATATATTCTTTTCAAGTGTACATAAAACATTCACCAATGTAGAACATATCCCAGGCCAGAAAACAACACTTGACAAGTTTGAAAGAATTTAAACCATACAAAGTACGTTCTCTGAAACAAAACAAAATTAAACTAAAAACCAAAAATAGAAAAAATAAATCTGGAAAATACACATATATTTAGAGATTAAATATATTTAGAAAATTCAGGGCCAGCCTGTGGCTCACTTGGGAGAATGTGGTGCTGACAACACCAAGTCAAGGGTTAGGATCCCCTTACCCGTCATCTTTATATTTAGAGATTAAATATATTTAGAAAATTCAGGGCCAGCCTGTGGCTCACTTGGGAGAACGTGGTGCTGACAACACCAAGTCAAGGGTTAGGATCCCCTTACCCGTCATCTATAAAAAAAGAAAAGAAAATTTACATATATTTAGAAATTAAAGCATTCTTTAAAAAAAACTTACAAAACTCATGAGTAAAAGAAGTCACAAGGAAATTACAATTTGAACTGAATGGAAATGCAAACATACCTTATCAAAATTGGTGGGATGCAGCAACACAGTGTTAATGCAATGTTTAACCAAAAAGCTATGGCATTAGATGAAGTTATGTCTAAAATCATGTCAGAGAAGAAGACATGTCTAAAATCAATGCACTTTCAAATTTAGAAACTAAATTTTTAAAAGCAAATTAAAACCCAACAACTGGATAAAGAGAAAGGGACAAAATTCCTCTCACACAAATAAATGTGTAACAACATATCAAAGTACATGAGTAAAACTAATGCTAAGGAAAAAAATGGAAAATTAACTTACTTTGAATGAAATGTCAATGACAGACCAATCTGAAATGACTATGCATAAAAACTATTTTTATGATAAAAGAAACTATGTATCAATGGCAAACATGTAGGAAATGCAACAATTACAATTTTTTAAATCAATAGATGTAATAAATTATATTCTGGACAGAATCAGAAAGTATTTAGTGAATTTAAATATAATATTCAACTATAGCACAGAAAAGGAAAAGATGGAAAATACTTTAAAAATCATGGAGAATAGGATGAGAAGCTTCCAACCACATCTAACATAAATTCCCTGGAGAAAGAAAAATAGAATTGTAGAAAAGTAAAAATATTCTGAAAGATAATGGCTAAACATTTTCAAAATATGAATAGAAAACAATTTAAAATCACAAAGTAGAATATATAAAACACAATTCCACATCTGGTCACTACAGAGTAAAACTGAAGAATATAACAAAGAGAAGAGATTAGCAGATAACTGAAAAAAAATTATCTAAAAAGAAATTATAATGACACAAATAGCAGATGTCTTATCAGAAATAAACAAGAAGAAAAAATTCAGTAACAGTCTAAATGTCTTGAGGAAAAATAAATATTAACTAGAATATGATGCACAGTTGAATCACTGTTTAACAAGATGAGCAAAATAAACACATTTTTAGACATACCAAAACAACAGTAATTTAGTAATTTAAAAAAACAAAACAAACAAACAAACCAAAAAAGAAACCATGGTACCAAGATAGAAAGTTTATAAGGTACTAAAAAATGAAGACAAAAGAGATTGCATTAGCTATTGATAGTAAGTAAATAAATAAGTAAATAAATAAATAAATAAATAGATTTATCTGTTTTTTAATAGGTGGAACTAAAATTTTAGACAATAGAAATAAGAATGAGGGAATTCAGTTGGTAATTAAAAGCACTAAAATATTTTTTATTATGATAAGAAAAGATATATTGAAAATCTAAAGTTTCTTGAAAAATTCATAGTCAAATATGTTAAAAATTTAAGGTAAGAAGAAAGAATTTGTTTACTATTCCTAAATTATGAAAAGAAAAATGTTAGTACAGAAAACTTTAAAAATCCAATCCATGTCATAAAAGAATTTTTTAAAGTAAAGAATAAGTGAGTGTTGACAAGATGAATTACATCAAAATTAAAAATTTTTGCACTTCAAAAAAATCATAAATAAAACAAAAGACAAACTACACACTAGGAGAAAATATTTGTAAATTTTTGTTTGATAAATGGCCTGTAACCACGATATCAAAAGAACCCTTAAAATCAATAATAAGAAGATAACTCTATTTTTAAAAGTATAGATTTTAATTATTTTTACCAAAGAATAAATAATTTACCTTTACAAAAGAAGATATACGAAGGATCAATAATCACATGAAACATCATTAGTGTGGTGGACAAACTCCCCACCTCCTGGTGTTCATAGCTTTGTGAACCCTTGAGGATAAGTGGAAACAGTAACTTTGCTTCTAAACAATAAAATATGGCAAGGGTAATGGTCTGTCACTCCTATTCTTATCTTACATAAGATTCCATCTCTAGCTGACTTATCCTATTCCCCATTATCTACCCTTGTACAAATCAAGCTGCCATAAATACTATAAGCACAAAGAAGTGAATTCTGCCAAGACCTAAAGGAACTTAGAAGCACATTCTTCCCCCGTTGATTCTGAGGAGGATGCACATGGCCAATGCTTTGACTGTAGCCTTGTGAAACCCTAAGCAGAAGACTCCCATAGGCTGTGCCTTGACTTCTGACCCACAGAAACTGTGATACATATATGCACTGTTTTCAACTGCTAAATTACTGGTGATTTGTTATGAAGCTTAGAAAAGGAATACATTAGTCATTAGTGTAATGCAAATTGAAATCACAGGGGCCGGCCCGGTGGTGCACTGGATAGTGCGCCGCTTGGGAAGCGCGGCGGCGCTCCCACCCAAGGGTTCGGATCCCACATACGGACCGGTTCCCGCTCACTGGCTGAGCGAGGCGCGGGAGCAACGCCGAGGGTTGCAATCCTGTTGCCGGTCCCCGGTCCGGTACGGGGGCGACACTGAGAGTTGCGATCCATTGCCGGACACGGAAAAAGACAAAAGACAAAAATAAAAATAAAAAAAGAAATCACAGTAGTGACTTACCACTTTACACCACTCGAATGGCTACAATCAAAATAATAGACAATAACAAGTGTTGGCAAGTATGTAGAGAATCGCAACCTTTATATATTGCCCATAAAGATGTAATAATGGTGCAGCCACTTTGGAAAAAAATTTGGGAATTTCTTAAAAGTTAAACACAACTTACTATAGAAGCTAGCAATTCAACTCTTAAGAATCGACCCAAGAGAAATAAAAACATATGGACACATAAACAATGCAAGTGATATTATTAATAATAACCAAGAAGTTGAAACAATCCAAATGTCCATCAACTTGTAAATGGATAATAAAATGTGGTATATTTTTATAATAAGATACTATTTAACACTGAAAAGAAACCATCTACTGATACATGCTACAACATGGATGAACCTCAAAAATATGCTGAGTAAAAGAAAACAGATGTAAAACATCAAATATGATTATTGTATGATTCCATTTATATGAAATATTCAGAAAAGACAAATTTATGGCAAAATAAAATAGATTAGAATAGCTGGGGCTAAGATAAGAAAAGGAATTGAATGCAAATGAACATGAGGAATCTACTTGGGGACATAAAGATGTTCTAAAATTGGATTATCGGGCCAGCCCTGTGGCTCACTAGGGAGAGAGCAGTGCTGGTAGCGCCGAGGCCACGGGTTCAGATCCTATATAGGGATGGCTGCTGCAATCACTGGCTGAGCGTGGTGCGGGTGACACCAAGGGTTGCGATCCCCTTACCGTTCACAAAAAAAAAAAAAATTAAAAAAAAAATAAATAAATAAAATTGGATTATGAATCTAATTTTAGATGAGTGAACAACTCTGTAAAGTTACTAAAAATTATTGGGTCATATACATAAATGGGTGAACTTTATGGTTATGTAATTTATATCTTGAGAAATTTATCTAAATCAGTAAGCCAAAAACATAAAATAATAATGATAACTACAAATATAGTATAAATATAATAAATATGATAAAATAGCTTATTAAAAAACAGAGTAACATTCTTTTAATCCAGCAATATGCCACTTTCAAAAGACATATTTTAAAGAAAATTTTCAAAATTAATGGTTAGAAAACATAGACTAGATGGTATTAAACACACAAAAATTGGTGAAGCAATATTAGTTTCAGCAAAAAATAAAGTATGGTTTACAAGACATAGAGACAAACATAATGACAGAAGAAACAAACCACAAAGATAGACTAATAATTATAAACATTTATATTCCTCACAACAAATCTAGAATCTGTTATAATTACAAAGCAGACACTCTCAGAGTGGTGCATTCTAATATGCTTATCAGCAACTAAATGATTTCATAGAAAAACAAGAAGGGTGTAGATATTTGGAATTTTTAAATAAGCATGAAAATTTTATAGGCTCACAAATTCAAAATGTACTCTTTTTTAAATTAATAGACTACTTTTTGAGCAATTTTAAGCTTATAGGAAAATTGATTGGAATACACGTTTTTTAAGCATACAAAAAAAATTTTAGGTTTTTTAAAAAGTCAGTATTAGCTCATTACAATTTTTAACACATGTATATCTAAAAATCATTATTATACTATTCATATTTTCTTGCAAGAAAGTAATTAACTTAGAAATAAATGGAATTGTAGCCTAAACCTTATACTGTAGAAACTTGCCTAGCTTTCCAATAACAGTGACAGATCTGAGCTTGCCTCCTGTCTCCTTGCTGGTCAGCCGAACAATAAAGCTCTTTCTTTTCAGACAGAAAAATTAAATATAATACATAAATAAAATAAGATGATATGTGTTTTTAGAAACAATATCATTTCTATATTATGCTAAAGACAAAATCAAAATAGACATCACAAAATACTTAAAACTGGGACAATAACAAAAGTCCTGTATGCTAATATTTTTGGCATATATGCCAAATAACATTTACTGAACAAATTATAGCCTTAAATGCAATTATTAAAAATAGATAAGTAAATAATTTAACTCAAAAATTCTTAAATAACATAGAATCAACCCAAGAATATGCTTAAGTAAATATTTAAGATGTGAGAAACATTAATGAAGTAAAAGATAAAATGAAGAACTGGCGAAATTAATAAAATTATGGTCTTAGACAATGTTAGTAAGCAAAAAAAAAAAAAAAATTCTAACAAGTCCTATTAAGAACAGGAAAAGATGGCACAAATAAGCACTATTAAAAAGAAAAGGAGACATAATTAAAGATAAAGATGTATAATTCCTAAGAAAGAAATAATCCACTTTAGGCCAACAAATCAGGCAACACACATGAAAAACAAATGTCATTAAAATTTAAGACATAGAAAACCTGAATGCGCTAACAACCATAAAATAAATTGAACTGTTACTCAAATATTTCCATCTTCCTTGCCTAAAAGGCACAAATTCCAAGAGTCTTATGAGTGGTCTTTACCAAATGTTTGAGAGAAATAATAATTCTTTTTATTCTACTTTCCAGATAAAAGTAAAATCAGAAAACTACCTCACACAATTTGGGCCGGCCCGGTGGCGCACTGCTACAGTGCGCCACTTGGGAGCGCAGCGGCGCTCCCGTGGAGGGTTCGGATCCCACATACAGACCGGTTCCCGCTCACTGGCTGAGCGAGGTGCAGGCGCGACACCGAGGGTTGCGATCCCGTTGCCGGTCCCAGTCCAGTACGGGCGTGACACTGAGGGTTGCGATCCATTGCTGGACACGAAAAAAAGACAAAAAAGGAAAAGAAAACTACCTCACACAATTCATAATTCTATCATGTACTTGACAACAACATCAAACACATACAGTAAAGTTAAAGAAAGTTGTAGATAATTCCATTTCTCAATATAAATATGAAAATATTAAATAAAATGTTTAGTGCTGCTAATATCAAACTGAATTTATTAACAAACTGAATTTATTAACATATTTGTAAACATAAATAATTTTAATATTTAGGATATGAATAAGTAGAGTGTACTTCAATGAAAGAATTATCCAATATCAGAAAATTTACCTATATAATTCACCATCTCAATAGATTAAAAAGGGAAATTCCCAGCATTTTATAAAATTTAGCAGTCTTTATTATAAAATTCTCTGAAAAGAAGTAAAGTAACATGACTTCCTTGATTGAAATCAAATGATAATTTGATTACAAACACACTTTTTTCATTGTTGTTGTTGACTGGTAAGGGGATTGCAACCCTTGGTATGGTGTGGTCTGCACCATGCTCAGCCAGTGAGTGCACCAGCCATCCCTATATAGGATCCGAACCCGCAGCCAAGGCGCTGCCAGTGCTGCACTCTCCCGAGTGAGCCACGGGCCCGGCCCAGCAAACAGACTTCGTAGTAAAACTTTGAAAGTGTTACTATTAAAATCAGAAAGATGGTAAGGAGTTATCTTATTGTCCTCACCATTCAACATTGTACTAGAAGTCCTAGCCTAAGCAATAGAACAGGAAAAAAAAAAAAAAAAAAGAAAGAAAAAGAAAAATGAGAAGAAGCTTTGGAAAGCATAAGATTATACTAAAATTATTTCTATGCATGAGTTGGTACAAAAAGAAAATCCAAGAGAATCTACAGGCAAACAAATGGAAACAGAGTTCAAGAAAGTTGTTTTCATATTTCAACCTTCTATTTGATCTTTTTGCTGTAGCATTCCACTTTCTGGGAACATAACTCATTTTTCATTCCAACCCATTTACTAAAATGCTAACATTTCTCTTATATTTTTAATAATTTGAATGGGTTCTTTCTTGTTTTCTTAAGATATCTTTATCACAGAATTCATTTCTTTTTGTTGATGCAACATTGCTTTGAGGATATTACCAATGGTTTTCTTTGGTTTCATTTATCTCTCCCTGAGTAATTATTATTAAAACAACAGTACTGGTAGTATTTTTTTCATGTTGAAACTATGCCTCAAACTTTCACGGTCATTTATATTTAAGAATACAACAACAGAGGTTGATAGGGTGAGGCTTTTCAGTAGGGCTCTCGGATGATCATATGTTAAGTCAATCATTTTGCTATGAAACCCACAAATCAGCATGTGAGGATGTGTCCTCTCAAGATGATTTGTTTCTTCTGGCACACTTCTTCCAATCACCTGTCAATATGTGTGTTCAGGGGTTGGGGAGTAGGTGATACCACCATGCTGTCATCCTGAGAGCAGAGTGGGGCTGAGGGCCACAACCATTCACAGTAAAGAAGTTACTTGAATCCCATTGTTTTCAACTCCTCCCTTTGACCCCATTTTCTGCTTCCTATGCCTAAGTTCCCTTAGGTTTAGCCCCTTCAATTCAAATTTTCTTAAGGAAAAAAGTAGGAGTAGAAGGCAACATAGCATGGTCATTAAGAGAATGAAATAGGTTGCCTGAGTTGGAATTGTAGCATTATCACTTACTATATGGCTGACCTGGAGCAAGTTAACCTCTCTGTGCCTCAGTTTTCTTATCTGTAAAGGGATAATGTTAATACCCTACACTTAGATTTATTGTACAATTACAAAATATATAATTTGTAAAGCAGCCAGAATAGTGCCTAGAACATGGCAAATGCTATACAAGCACCACAGTAAGTGCTATATAAGTAACCACTCTCTACACAAACTTTCAACCTGCCCTCCAGCTTTCGGGCCCATATCCCACATCTCTCTCCCAGAGACAGCGGGTGCTGCCATGAACAGAGTTTACTGAAGATGTTCATTTCTGTCGGTTTTCTCACGGCTGACATTTGCTCAGCTAGTCCAGACTCGACACAATGTACTGGTCAGGGTCCATGATGTACAGATCGTTAAATATTTTTAATATTATCCTAGGTAAACACTGCAGGCTCCAAGCTTGTACTTTTCTTTTCTTTTAGATTTCTAGATTCAGTTACCACTTCTCTATCTGCTTTTAATCTTCCAAAAATTAGCAGAAATATTGTATCCACAGTTGCTCTCTCTCCTATTATCATTATCCCTTATAAGTCAATAAGATTCATATTCATATGTTTTCAATTTAGTAGCGGTTAATATTTTCAAACCACCATATTTAACCAGAAATCAGTGCGTGTTATTTTTCCTTCTTTTTCAAAGTCCTCTTAATATTAAGTAGAAGCAGTAGGATCTGTTTGTTTGGACACATGTGGTATGTGTGTGCTCACATATATGTGTTTATGGGTTTCATGTCAGCTGCAGAGTACTAGGAATCCCATCAGTGAGACCTATCAGGAACGTGGTGACCGTAGTGATGAATCGACTGGGCTCCCAAACTCTCTCCTCCACCCAAATAGAAACGTTCCTGTTATTGGGTGTATATATTGGTTTTCCACTATTGTACTTGAAGAGAAAGTTACTTGAGGAAATCACTAGTTTTAACCCTCATGGTTACCAACATATTTTTATATTTATAAAAAAAATATGACTGTGAGTAAAGGTAGCAATGAGACATTTCCTGAGGATATAGAAAATATACATAGGTCTGTTATGTGCAAAAATCTCTGTTGGTGTCCAGGAGTACAAACTATTTATTTGATGTAAAAGGGCACTTGAGTGGACACAGGTTCAAATCCATTAATCCATTACAGTTGATATTTCAGGATAAATAACACGTTGAGTGAGGAATTCAGAAAACAGCCAGGTCTAAAGGAGAAGATTAGGTGTATTCTACCCTTCGAAATTAAAACAAACAAACAAACAAAGGGCACTTGAGTGGACACAGGTTCAAATCCATTAATCCATTACAGTTGATATTTCAGGATAAGTAACACGTTGAGTGAGGAATTCAGAAAACAGCCAGGTCTAAAAGAGAAGATTAGGTGTATTCTACCCTTCGAAATTAAAACAAACAAACAAACAAAAACTGTAAGACTGTTTCTCTGTAGAACTTTTTATTAAAGATGTTCTGGCAGCGAGTTTGGGGGATATGACATAAATCAGTGGGCAACAGTATAAAGAAGAAAGAAGACAGTCTTAGGCGCTAGCACATGTAGCAGGAAAAAAAGGGAGAGAACTCTGTGCTGGTCTTGGCTAGCTCTGAGAAATGCACCAAGTTCAGGAACACTCAGAACACTGTGGAACTCTCCAACTTTCCAAGGATGAGATACTGTTTTCTTTACTATGTCAGCAAAAATAAAACACCTGCTAGGACAAATTATAAGTAGATATTATTAAAATACTTAAAATATAAGTTTTTATTCTACTCTCCTCCTGAAACTATTGAGTCAGCATTGAATAGCAGTGTGCACAGGTCAGCAGGTGTTCCCTAGATTCTAATGCATTCATTTGCAAGAGAAAAGTGCACAGTGTCTGGAACTAATTTAGCATATAACTTCCTTTTTACTATGAGTTCCCTGGGGGGAAAAGTAAACGTCAGCAATATCTTGGACATGCTGGTCCTGATTAAATCCAAATTTTAAAAGCCTTTTCTTGTGGTTTATCATGTGGTTGTTTCTATCACTGTTTAGTAAAGGAAAAGAAAAGGGAGCTCGCAGGTGAGATGTGATGTCACTGACCGGTTGCTGATGTACTCTCGCTGTCTTTTCATTGTTTAAAAAAAAGAAAGAAAATATGAAAACTCACATGGCAGAGAAAAGTAAGATTATCCATAAAACATTTCCATATTCTTGATGTGTTTTTCAAACTAGACTAGCCCAAAAGTTGACTTCAAAATCAATTTAGTGGCTTGTAGCCAGAATTTTTGTCTTAGTAAAACAGAATTAAATTAAATCAAATAGCAACTAAAATAGACTAGAATAGAAATATATCTTGAAAAGTATGGATTAGTATTATTTCTTAAAATGTTTGTTTCAATGTGAACATTTATGAAAGTGTGCATGTGTGTGTGTGTTGCATCAAAATGTAAAATGTGCTGTGGATTGTTTCGAATTGTTTAAAGTAATTACCTCTAAATAAAGTATAACTGAGGTGGATTAGCAAAAATCATAGACTAAGTCATGTCTAGACCTCTGAAACAGCAATGTAACCACAAAACAAAGGGATCAGCAAAGATTTCTAGTCTTGCTTTGAATGAGTAGAAACTTGTCCACTAGAATGTAACATCCACAGAGATACATCTTGTGTTTGTGCTCTGCTGAATATACAACATAATGTTTGGTTCATAGCAGGTGCTCAACAAATACTTTATGATTGAATTAATAACTGAATAAATGATTGATTGACTAGCCTGATTTCAGATCCTTGTGGCCTTCATCATGAATCTAAGTATTTTATTCGACTACAAAGTGGAAACTACTTTTTGACTTCAATAGATACATCCTCTCCAAGGGTAGCATGTGGAACATTCTAAATTCCTTTTCATCTATTGAGAAGGGGTGAGAAGAGGCGCATCAAATCAGCAGCACGTAGGGGTAGAGAAGAAATCTGGGGATTGTACTTTTTACATATAATCTCTCTTTTTTTCTTCTAAGAGAAAAACTAGAAATGCTTCAAATGATGCAAAACTTAATTATTAAAGGATTTTTAAAGTAAAATTATGACTTTCATACCAATAAAAATGAATGTTTCAAAGATTTTCATTAAATTGTTTATTGACACAGGAATAATAAAGACAAAAACCAGTTCACTGGAGAATCCCAAAGTAGATACAAATAAAGGTAAACAAGAATGCTAAAGTGAACTTTTTAATAGACAAAAAACTATTGGCATCTTTTTTGGGTGGGGAAAGAGGTCAATTGTACACCCAAGAGACTAAATTTTATACACATTACTTTTCAGGTTTTTATAGTATATAGAATTGCAAAATAGCTTAAAGACAAAGAAAGACTCAGACCCATAGGATCAGATAACCTGGAAGGATGCAACAGACCGTGGATAGTTTTCCTTTGAAAAGACACCAGGTTTTTTTTGTTGTTGTTTGTTTGTTTGTTTTTCCCATATCATAGTCTTTCATTATTTTTTCCTTTCTGCCTTGTGATCATGAATACTGTTTGAGATTATTATGGTCACAGAAAAGGCTGATCTCATTAATCTCCTCAAGAGGACTTTCTAGGCATTTGGCTCTGTATGTAAATTAGCCTTGCTCCCTAAAAATGGGTTGTCATACCTGACTGAAAGAGCATTATTCTCAAATATGACACTCCAGGCAATGCATTGGTTTCACAATCGATTTGACCAATTATAAGAGAAAATTCTTAATGGAACTCTGGAAACAACTATAATACCATGAAATTCTGATTTCGGGGGGATTGGGGAAGAGGGTTATAGTGATATGACACTCCAGGCAATGCATTGGTTTCACAATCGATTTGACCAATTATAAGAGAAAATTTTTAATGGAACTCTGGAAACAACTATAATACCATGAAATTCTGATTTCGGGGGGATTGGGGAAGAGGGTTATAGTTAGAATCAGTTAACATCTAAAAATGTTCTAATTTAGTTTACCAAAACACAGTCTACTAAATTGTAATGGGGTACAGATCACTTGAGAAGAGTTTCCACATATATCCAGAAAAATAGACTATTAAAACAACTCCGATATTTCAACCACGTAACTGCAACAAACTTTCCCATATCAGTTTGTTCAGTTCTATGTAATTAATTGTCGTTCCCTTGGATCTTAAGGTAGCAGTCTACTTTTATGAAGCTGTATGTTTTTGTCCTAAAATGAATTCTGGATATTCTGACTCAATTCACTTAGTATGGACTGAAAGTTGTCTAAAGTGATGTAAGATAAGAAGGCTGAACCAAAGCATACATTTAAATATCGATAGTTTAAAATATTATGCCAGCATAGTACTTTTCTAGCAAGCTATGAAGACTCTCCTACTTTGTGGAGGATATAAGTTGTGTGCTACAACTTATAGTATAGTCTTATTAAGCATTAGAATGAAGCAAAAACAATCTGCAAATGACAGAAACTTAATGACTAAAATAATTTATTACTGTAAGCATAATGTCATAATATGGGAGATTAAAATTCTCTATGGGGGTACAACAAATAACTATTTTATGAGAGGTGTGATGAGTGTTTCCCTGAAAATAAAAATATATTATGGACAATGAGAAATCTCTCGGAATTTCTTATATGCCACTTCTGAAATATTTACATTAATAACATTTTACCTATACCTATTTAGCCCAGATAAGGCTAAGAATCTCTTCCTGTGCAACAACTCTTCCAGTGTAATTGTTATGAAAATAACAAAACAGATAAACCTAATCATTTCTAACATTTGTCTTTCATAAAGTGAAAAAGAA
>NW_007728228.1:93667-95297 GCF_000696425.1 Galeopterus variegatus
AATAGATAGATATATAAAAAAAGTATAAAAGATGATAGCATGGTAAAGTATTTTAGCTCTTACATAGTGGAGAACTTTAGTTTGTTTGTTTGTTTGTTTTTTCTTAATTATCAAGAACACAACAGCACTGATATAAAGCACAGAGAATTATTCTGATAAACAGAATCTCTCTCCTCTAATCAGTTTACACAGAAGGTAAATAACAATTATCTATGTTATAGGTCAAGGCTTTAATTAGTATACCAAGAAAACCAGCCCATTGAAATTAAGCAAATGTTGCTAAAATTTAATATATTTTGTGGTTTGTTTGCATAGTCAAGTATTCTGAACCAAGGCAAATGGAATTAAATTCCAAATTGTTCTCTGCTGTGCTTCTTTTCTTCCTTAATAAACATTTATTTCTACATATTTGTGTGGTACGGTGTGTTCTTTCAATACATGCACATACTGCACAATGATTCACTTAGGGTATATAGCACAGGCTTGTACCCATTAGCCCACCGTTATTCCTCTTCTTTCCTGCACCCCCTCCCTCTAGTAACCATTTTTCTACTCTCTACTTCTATGAGAATTTTTTCTTTTTTCTTTTTTTTTAGATTCCACATATGAATATCCACATGAAGTATTTGTCTTTTTGTGCCTGACTTACTTCACTTAACATGATGACTTCTAGTTCTATCCATGTTGCTGCAAAAGATAGGATACCATTTTTTGAACAGCTGAGTAGTATTCCATTACATACATGTTCCACAGTTTATTTATCCATTCATCTGTTGATGGACATTTAGGTTGATTCCATATCTTGACTATTATGAATAGTGCTGTGATGAACACAGGAGTGCAGATGTCTTTTTGATATATTGATATCATTTCCTTTGGGTATATACCCAATAGTGAGATAGCTGGGTCACATGGTAGATCTATTCTTAATTCTCTGAAGAAATTCCATACTGTTTTCTACAGTGGATGTAACAATTTACACTCCCACGAGCAATGTAGGAGAGTTCCTTTTTCACCACATCCTCCCCAACATTTGTTATTTTGTGTCTTGTTGATAATAGCCATTCTAAGTGGACTGAGATGATATCACATTGTGGTTTTAGTTTGCATTTCCCTGATGATTAGTAATGTTGAGCATTTTCATGTGCTTGTTGAGCATTTGTATGTCTGTTTTTGAGAAATGTCTGTTCAGGTCCTTTGTCCATTTTCAAATTGGGTTATTTGTGTTTTTGCTGTTGAGTTGTTTTAGTTCCCTAAATATTTTGGGAATTAGCCTCTTGTCTGACATATAGTTGGCAAACACTTTCTCCCATTCTGCAGGTTGTCTTCACTCTGTTAGGTAGTGTCACTTGCTGTGCAGAAGCTTCTTACTTTGATGTGGTCCCATTTATATATTCTTGTTTTAGTTGCTTGTGCCTTTGTAGTCTTGCTCAAAAAAGCACTGCCCATTCCCATTTTGTGTAGCATTTCCCCTACGTTTTCTTCTAGTAGTTTCATGTTGGGGGCCTGAAGCCCCACACCCCTTCTTGTGAGACCGCTCCTACGTAACAATCTGCTCAGATGGCCATACTTTACGTGATAACTGCCTCGAAATCTGCTTATGCCAGAAACTGATTGCTCCTGGCTATGC
>NW_007728228.1:96457-96981 GCF_000696425.1 Galeopterus variegatus
ATAACTATTTTATGAGAGGTGTGATGAGTGTTTCCCTGAAAATAAAAATATATTATGGACAGTGAGAAATCTCTCGGAATTTCTTATATGCCACTTCTGAAATATTTACATTAATAACATTTTACCTATACCTATTTAGCCCAGAGAAGGCTAAGAATCTCTTCCTGTGCAACAACTCTTCCAGTGTAATTGTTATGATAATAACAAAACAGATAAACCTAATCATTTCTAACATTTGTCTTTCATAAAGTGAAAAAGAAACACACATTAGTGATTTTCCAGAAGCTTTCTGGGAAATTGCAAAGATATTTCGCATATAATAGACATCCTAAAATCTTTATTTTTGTTTCTATATTTAGAGTTTTATTTTGGGAGGCAAATCAAAAGCACTTTCACAGATTTGTTTACTTGGCTGATTTAGGATTGAAATTAATGAGAAACTACTTGGTTACCTATTTAATCAAATAGATAGATATATAAAAAAAGTATAAAAGATGATAGCATGGTAAAGTATTTTAGCTCTT
>NW_007728228.1:102560-102878 GCF_000696425.1 Galeopterus variegatus
CTCTTCTCCTAATGTTCCTCCTATTAAACATTGTGTTTCTACAGGTTATAAAATGTTGTTAATCAATTCTCCTAGAATTACAGACTCTCAATCTGGTGCTGGCAAGCCAACTACCCATTCACCAACCATTAGTCGAGATCCTTGGACTTTATCTTTTGTTTTCTTTAGCAAATTTTAATGATTACCATTTAAGCACTATGCCATCGATTTTTTTACCTTCTTCTATTTCAACATGTTTACAGAAAGAAGCTCATGCTTGGGACGGAGTCTCTTCTTGAGCAGGTTTCCCCAATTGGTTTAATTGTGGTTTTAAAAATA
>NW_007728228.1:107096-123737 GCF_000696425.1 Galeopterus variegatus
CCATACCATTCCCACTCCCCCCTCCAGGGTCTGCATTGAATATCCCGCGGGTCGGGACAGTTTCATAGTTCGGGGTCCTAAATTTAGGACTTTGATCCATTTTGAGTTGATTTTTGTGTATGGTGGGAGAAAGAAGTCTAGTTTTGGTATTCTGTGTGTGAATATCCACTTTTCCCAGCACCATTTGTTGAAGAGGCTGTCCTTTCCTCATTGCATATTTTTGGCACCTTTGTCAAAAATCAGTTGGCTGAACGTACATGGGTTTATTTTGGAGCTCTCTATTCTACTCCATGGGTCAATTTATCTATTTTTATAACAGTTCCATGTTGTTGTGGTTACTGTAGCTTTATAGCATATTTTGAAGTCAGGAAGTGTGAAGCCTCCAAGTTTGTTATTTTTGTTCAAGATTGCTTTTGCTATGTGGGATGGTTCAGCATACAAAAACCTATAAACATGATACATCACATCAACAGAATGAAATAGAAAAAAACATATGCTCATTTCAATAGACTCAGAAAAAGCATTTGATAAAATCCAACACCACTTCCTAGTAAAAACATTCAACAAATTAGGTAAAGAAGGAATGTACCTCAATACAATAAAGACCATATATGACAAACCCACAGCTAATAACATACCGAATGGACAAAAATTGTAGGCTTTTTCTCTAAAATCTGGAACAAAACAAAGATACCCACTTTCCTCACTCTTATTCAACACAGAACTAGAAATTTTAGCCTCTGCAATACAGCAAGAGAAAGTAATAAAGGGCATCCAAATAGAAAAGGAGGAAGTCAAACTATCCCTATTTGCAGATGACATGATCCTATACATAGAAAACCCTAAAGACTACACCAAGAAATTACTAGGACTAAAAATTAATTCAGTAAAGTGGCAGGAAACAAAACAATATGCAAAAGCCAATAGCTTTCCTATATGCAAACAACAAAAAAGCTGAAAAGAAATAAAGAAGGTAATCCCATTTGCAATAGCTACCAAAAAAATGAAATGCCTAGGAGTAAATTTAATGAAGGCAGTGAAAGAGCATTAGAAAGAAAACTATAAAACATTGGTGAAAATAAAAATGAAGAGAACACAAATAAATGGAAAGATATCCCATGTTCATTGGTCAGACTAATTAACATAATCAAGATGTACATATTAATCAAAGCAATCTACATAGTCAACATAATCCCTATAGAATACTAATGATGTTCTTAACAGAAATAGAAAAAACAAACTTAAAATTTGTGTGGAACCATTGGGCTGTTTTATCTTCTGAAAGAGAGTGACACTTTATTTTAGAACAGTAATTTTTCTCTCAGTGAGTCTGCAAGGTTAACACCATTCTCATTATAGCACTAGTTTATTATTTTTCTTTTTCTCTCTTCTCATGAGTATGGAGTGGGAGTTCCTAGAGTTAGACATTTAAGAGATTTGGAAAAACATCATTCTGATCATATCTTTTGTTTTGAAAAAACTTACCTCTTCTTAAAAATGAAATGAATTTACCTTGGTTATTTTTAAATTGAGAAACATGTATTAAAGTTTTTCTCAATTTTAATTTCTAATGATATGATTCTGATCATTCTAGTTTACATTATAACCCACATAAAATAAAGCTTTTAGGAGTCCTCAATGATATTTAAGTGTGAAAGAAGTCCAGTGACCAGAAAGTTAGGGAGATGCTGCCTTAGAAAAAAACTGCTCTCCTTTCCTTAAAACAACAAACAAACAAAAAAAGCCACAGTTGAATTTCTTTGTCAAGAATCCCCCTTGTCCTAATTGTCCATATTCATTATAACTTCACACAAAGTCACTGACTTCTGTTTCACAGAGAAAACTGGATGGTATATCATTGAAGACTGCCTATCAAACACAAGCATTTTAACAAAATTGTAAAGTTCAGTAAAACAACAACACAATTTATGTAGCCACATACAGACTTTTAATACTTTCTTAAAATGGCAAACATGAATCTAACATGACCCAAGAAATAGCCTTTCTATAGCATATAAAAATAAAAAGTATTTAACCTTAAAACTGTTTTTAGTAATCAATGTTTGGTATTCTACATTACTTAGAAAATATCTGGGTATCCAATTTAATTTGTTGCTTTGGGGGGAGATAAAAATAAAAGACTTATCTTGGAAAATCCAACCAACAAATTAAATAAAATGTGAATTAGCAAATAAATAAGAAATAGCTATAAGAACATAAGCGAACTTTTATTTTTGTAACCCTACTGTGTGACACTCCACCAAAAGCTTAAAGTCAGGTAGTGTTATTCCTCCACACTGAGATACCATCTCACTCCAGTTAGGATGGGTAACATCCAGAAGACTAAGAATGATAAATGCTGGTGAGGTTGTAGAGAAAAAGGAACTCTCATTCACTGTTGGTGTGACTGCAAAAAGGTGCAGCCTTTACAGAAAGTGATATGGAGGTTCCTCAGACAATTGCAGATAGATCTACCATATGACCCAGTGATTCCACTGTTGGGAATATACCCAGAGGAATGGAAATCATCATTCCAAAGAGATACCTGTCCTCCCATGTTTATTGCAGCTCTATTTACAATAACCAAGAGCTGGAACCAGCCCAAGTGTCCATCATATGATGAGTGGATGAGGAAACTGTGGTATATCTACACAATGGAATACTACTCTGCTATAAAAAAGAATGAAATACTGCCATTCAAAACAACATGGATGGACTTAGAGAAGATTATATTAAGTGAAACAAGTCAGGCACAGAAAGAGAAATAACATATGTTCTCACTTATGTGTGGGAGCTAAAAAAAGTAAATAAATAAAAAACAAGTCAGGCACAGAAAGAGAAATACCACATGTTCTCACTTATGTGTGGGAGCTAAAAAAAGTAAATAAATAAGCACAAAAACAAATGAAGGGTGGGTCGGCGGAAGAAGACAGAATAACCATAAAAATTCCTGGAACTATTTAAGTCAAGTGAACAGATACGATGAGGGGGGTGGAGAGGAAAGGGTAAAGGGGCATGAAAATCAACTACAATGTATTTTGAGAAGTAAAATAAAAAAAGAAACAAACAAAGGAAGGAAGGAAGGAAGGAAGGAAGGAAGGAGGGAAGGAAGGAAGGAAGAAAGGATGAAAGAGGAAGGAAGAAAGAAAGAAAGAGTAAAAGCTGTAAAAAATGTATAATATTGCAGAAAAATGTGAATTACCATAGTTTCCCCAAAAGAGAAAAAACCTAAAAAGATTTTTCAGGTAAGGTGAAAACTGAGTGATTAAAAATTCCTTTCGAAATAAACTCTATGGATTAAACTTTATTCAAGATTTCAATGAACAGATAATAATCATTTCTCAATAACAGAAAATGATGGGAAAGTTCCCATTTATTTCATAAAGCCTGATGTCAAAACCTGATAAAAGTAGAGAATGACTTCTTGTATACACACGCACATACATTAAAATAAATCTAAAACAACCTTAATTATAAATGTAAAATATATATATATAATTAGTAATAATGTATAACCAAGCAATGAAAGAAGCATCTCCATGACCACAATGGATTAATTGCAGGAAATATAAGAATGATTTAATATTAATGTAATAAGGAGTCAGTCTTTAATTTTGTTATTTGTCAGCTGGCATCTTCAAACCCCACCACTCTCCCTCTTGCTCTGCCACACATGCAGGAAGGTTGATAAGAAAGCCCAGTTTTCCCTTCTTTGGAGCTGGCAGGAAGTTCATATTTCACAAGCCCCAGCCAGTGCACATGCTGATTCTTACCCCAACCTCAACTCCTAAGCACACTAAAAGCAAAGCCAGTCTCCTTTCCTCACTTAAGCCATTTTGAAACTACTTGAGAGCCTGCCTTGATCTTCTTAGAAAGATTTATTGTATGGGCCGGCCCCGTGGCACACTGGATAGTGCGCCGCTTGGGAGCGTGGAGGCGCTCCCGCCAAGCGTTCAGATCCCATTTGGAGACTGGTTCCCGCTCACTGGCTGAGCGAGGTGTGGGAGCAACACCGAGGGTTGTGATCCCATTACCGGTCAGTAAAAAAGACAAAAAAGGAAAAAAAAAAAAAAAAGAAAGCTTTATTGTATGAATAATAAGACTTTTTACAACCTCTTGGTCCATATGTGGTGTAATCAATCTAAACATTGAACCAAATTTTTGGTGGGGTCCCTCCCTCCTCTGAGAAAGTCTTAGGAAGCCTATTAATATATCACATCAGGACCGGCCCCGTGGCTTACTCAGAAGAGGTGACGCCAAGGCCACAGGTTCAGATCCTATGTATGGATGGCCATGGTGCAGACAACACCGTGCCGAGGGTTGCGATCCCCTTACTGGTCAAAAAAAAAGGCACATCAGCAGGCAACAATGTAAAATATTCATGAAAGATGTGAGGAAATTATTTGATTGTATTTTACATTTCTTTATAAAATATGCTTTTAAAACACAAGAACTTGAAAAATACTTGTATTATATGATTTCTAAAAAGACATACTAAATTTGAAGCTATCAATATGAACTCATCCGTTCGTGCTTTTTAATATAGACATACTAAATGTTATATGGCTGAATGAATAGACAGACAGACAGATAGAAACATAGACAGATAGATAGATAGATGATAGACATTTCTTTGCTCTGTCCAGTAACAATATGCACATCTTGCACTTTATTTTTATTTCTAAACACTTCTCCACTTAAAGAAACCAAGGCTACTTGGAGAAATGGCTTATTCCACTGTGACATAGAGAAAGTACAAGATGAAATTAAAGTATCTTTTTGTGCCATAAGGTGACTGTAGGGGAGAAGAAAATATTTTTCCTCACCCATCACTAGGTTCATGGCTGAGGCACCTATAAAAGATAAAAGACAGATTAATAAGGGAAAGGCATACAAATTTACTTAATATAAGTTTTACGTGATGTAGGAGTCTCAGAATAAAGACCCAAAGAAATGAGGAAACTTACGTATTTTCATGCTTAATTTGGTGAAGTGGATTTTGGAGTAATATATTTAGAGGACAAAAGGTGTAAGATCTAATGGTAAAAAAGTGGGGGGAACATAGCAAGACCTATTTGTCCAGATTATTCTGTGTCTCATGTCTTCAGAGAGAAGGCTATTCCTTTTCTCCCAGTATCGGGAGGGTACTTCTGGAATGAGCCTCTTACTTCAGAGGAAGGTGAGAGAATTATTTTATGGCCTGCTTCAGAAAAGAAGGGTAGAGGGAAAGTCAGAAAGACATTTCTGCTTCTGCTGTTTTCTTAAGTGCCATGATGCCATATTTTGGGGAAGCATGTTCTGAACCCCATCATAACAAAGTGTTCAAGAATCATAGGATCATTTCAAAAGGACACAGAAGCCAACTTTAAAAGGATCCCAGTGACCAAACCTGGAAGAATTCGAGCATCAAAATAAATAGTTGCAGTAAGCTAGTATAACCCATTGAATAAAATCTATTAGTCAAAACTAAAATAAATATATACATTAATAAATAAATAGGAGAGAAGGGAAAGTTTATCCCTGCAGTATGCCAGTTAATACACACAGAATTAGAAAACCATTTGCGGATGACATGATCTTACATATAGAAAACGCTAATGACTCCACCAAAAAAATGTGAGGGCTAATAATGAATTCAGTAAAGTTTCAGGATACAAAATCAACATACAAAAGTCAGTAGCATCTCTACGTACTAATAGTGAACTATCTGAAAGGGGTGGTAAAACAGGGAGAGGTTGGCCAATGGGTACAAAATTACAATTAAATAGGAGGAATAAATTCTGATGTTCTTTCACACTGTAGGGTGACTATAACTATCATTTAAGTTTTGTATATTACATAATAGCTACAGAAGAGGCTTTTGAGTGCTTTTGCTACAAAGAAATGATAAATGCATGAGGTGGCTGATATTTTTAACTACCCTGACCTGATTATCATACAACATATATACGTATCAGAGCATCAGATTGTACCCCATAAGTTTGTACAATTGCAATGTGTCAATCAAATTTTTTAAAAAATTTTAATATTTTAAATTTTAATATTTTGTAATATCAAAGAATCCACAAATTATGTATCAGTTTCAAAGGGGGCAAATAGTAACTTTATATTAGAAAAACCTACCAGATACCGCCTTAACCAAACAACCAAAGTTAACATTTCTGGTAATGTAACTAATCCATGGCATGTGCTTTCTTGTAAGTATGTAAGCTGAAACTATGCAACAGAAAATATTAGACATACTCAAACTGAGGGACATTCTACATAATAACTAGCCTGCACTGGTCAAAAATGTAAAGGTCAAGATATATACACAAAAACATCTAGGCTAGATTTACATTTAAAACAAGACTAAGCACACAAAGCAATAAGATGTGGTGAGTGATCTTAAATTGGATCCTGGACTAGATAAATAAAAAAATAGCCATAAAGTACATTTTGATGACAATTGATGAAATTTGAATAAGGGTGTGAATTAAGTAGTATATTATATCGATATTAAAAAATAGTAAATTTCCTGATTTTTAAATGATAAATATACTATTTATAAATGAGAAGGTTCTTCTTCTTAAAACATGCACACTAAGGTGTGTAAAGGTAGGAGGGTGTGATACTTCTAACTTGCTCCGAAACAGTTCAGGAAAAAAAAAAAAATACACATTCACACACACACACACACACACACACACACACACACACACACACAAACAAACACAACTTCTCTCCCCAAGCTACCGAACTGGTTGCAGGATAGAATTGAAGAAATGTCCCAGCATGTATAAGTTGAAGAAATGGAGATGGAGATGGAGATAGAGGAGACAGAGAGAGAAGGAAAAAATGAAAAAAAAGACAGACATAAGTCTGGTTGGAGAAACGCAGCTGTAAGTGATTATAAAGTTGTAAAATTTCTGCTTCTATCTTGAGGAGACACATTTCTAAGTGTACAAAATAATCAAACTCAAAAGAAAGTATTTAATATGTTGGGGAATCCTAAATAATGGCTGTCCACTGCAGTTTTCCATCCATCATCTTTGCCACTGTAGATTTAAGTAATTTCTATCTTTTTGTTGCTGTCGAAGTGCACTCTCAGGAGGGAAAGAGATTACTATACATTTTTTCACCATTCTGCTATTGTGTGTGTGTAGAAATAGACAGATAGTTAATTATCTATATAGTATATTATATTTGTATACATATAATAAAAATAGGATATTATATTTAGTAGGAATTATTTTATTGAAACCAGGTACAGGGGGTGTTGAAATAAGCCAGCTAGAACTTCTGTGTTCCTCTGGTCTCCTTCTATAATAATTCAAAACTTTCAAATAAGAAACTGAAAATATCAAGAAAATATTTTATTCCAGGTAACAAATAGTTACTGAATACCACCTGGATAAGTCCCTTAGCCTGTGACAAAAAGTAATGGAGAAAACATAGAATACATCTTTGTATCTGACATGGAGCTCTAGACTACGTAGTAAAAGAACTGCCGGTGGGATCCACCGTGGTGCTAACTTTAGTTGTACAATTTTTCCTAATTTACCTAAGTCTTTATTCATCCTACAAAGTAAAAACTTTCTGATGTCATCTTCCTTGTAATATCATCTGATTAACCTCCTTCCTGAATGGCTTTCTGTTGTTTCTCATGAAACAGAGGAGTTTTCTCCTAATCTGTACCTTGTGCATAATCTTTCCTCACATATTCCTGATTGTAACTGCCTGTTTAGGCAAACACAATCTCCTGATTTTCTTGAAACCCTTATTCATAGCACAGCATCCCTTACATTTATTTATTGATCATCTACTCTATGTAAATGCTTTCTTAGGCTCTGGAGATAACAATGGTAAGCAAAAATGAGCAAACATTCTGCCACCTAGAGTTCACAGTCTCATTAGAAATCTCAAAATTAATCGAATCATTGCACAAATAAATGCAAAGTGATAATGTTATACTTTCTATGGCAGATCGTGTTATAAAGAGAGAGAGGTTGATTTCAGGGGTTTAGAAGGTTAGGAAAGATTTTTTTAATGCTTAATAAATCAGCATTTAGATAGATAGTTGAGTGAACATAAGAAATAAACACATTTCTTAAGTTAGAAAAGCAAAGAACATTTTAAAATCTATCGTGAAATTTCAGTATTATAGAAAGTAATTTTGTGTATATGAATGAAGTAGGTAAGTTCATAAATCTAAGCATAAAAACTTGGTTGGTCTTATGCATCATTACCATTTTTTAAAAAATCTGGCTTTTTAATTATATTTTGCTTTTTTCACATTGAGCTGATATTGTTTCCTTGTTCTATGAAATTCCAATATCATATATTATCAACTTTGATAGTAATTCCATCTCTTTACTGTGAATTTATGAATGCATCTAGTTAATTCACAACCTTAAATTGGGGAGGTCAGTAAATAGCATGAGAGATTATAAACATCTGGATTGAAAATCCAAGATCTTTGAATCAAAGTGTTTATATTTCACTTGATGTAAATCTTAGTAAATAAGAACCCGAGGCTATTTGCACAAGTGACATGTCGCAGAACAAATTGATGGCATATGTATGATAAACTGCTTGTATGCATAAAAGTTCCTGCTATTTACTGGAATTAGGTACAGCAGATGTCACATTAACATTTGGCAAGTAAAAGCCCATATGAATTATTGGAGAAAGTAAATAGTCTACAGAGTTTTAATAGAATGTGTGTGCAGACCATAGACTTCAGAAAACTATTAAATATGGAAATATATATACTGACATTGTACCTGGTGGATGTATTTAGAATGAATGGGCCAAAGTAAAAATCAATGATTCATGGCAGTGGGATTTTTCTTCTTCTTTGTAAATCCCAGAAATGTGTGCTTTGCCAAAATGATGTGGATCAATGTTTCTCAAGGATTTGCAGAGAATATTACAAAAGTAATAGGACTACACAAGTGTAAAAAGAACTTCATTAAATATCTGATATAAATACCCATAAAACACACAAATACTCCACTGTCTTTATCATCAGAAAGTTTAAAATTCACCAACAGCATGCACAATGTTTTACATATGGATAAAGCAAAAATGTCAACATATGGACAACATAAAGGTTAGATTAGATGTAGGGAGATAATATAGTAGTTGAAAGAATGCAGAATACAGACTAGAGAAGATAAAGGATTTTATTCAAAGTTTAGCATTTTGTAGTTGAGCACATTTGGACAGACCCTTTACGTTCTCTGATATTCACTCAGTCATACTAGCTCACTCAAAATAGCTACCTTACTTAGCTCAGTTGGTTAGAGCACAGTGCTGATGACATCAAGGTCCGGGGTTTGATCCCTCTACTGGCCAGCCACACACAAAACACAAAACAAAACAAAAATGAACAAAAAATAGCTACCTTACTGGTTCATTTTTAATATATTTTAAAAATCAAATTACATATATGATGGTTATTTATACAATTATAATAAAATTTGTATTAGTAATGGTCAGAGATATATGCAATTGAGAAGACAAAAAATACAGTAAGATCTTGGTGTACTGGACTGAATTATGCCACCCAAAGCTCACTGAAGCTTGCATTGTGTCCCCCAAGTTTTATGTATTAGAAACATGGCCCCCACTGTGACTGCTAAGACAGTAGGAAATCCTATTATGGTAATTGAAAGGTGGGACCTTGAAAAGGTGATTAGACTGTAGGACCGTTCAGTAGTGAATGGATTAAAAATGGTGGTCAGGAGTTTTATGTATTAGAAACATGGCCCCCACTGTGACTGCTAAGACAGTAGGAAATCCTATTACGGTAATTGAAAGGTGGGACCTTGAAAAGGTGATTAGACTGTAGGACCGTTCAGTAGTGAATGGATTAAAAATGGTGGTCAGGGGCATGGTTCTCAGGGCTTTAAAAGAAGAGAGTTGAGAGTCTGTCTGTCTCTTGCTCTTTTTCTGCTCTCCCCGCTCCACCATTTCACAATGTGATACCCTGTGTCACTGAAGTCCCCACCAAGACCGTCATCAGATATGTTCCCTGAACTTTGGGCTTCCGATTCTCTGAAACTATAAGCAATAAATTTTGTTTTTCTTTATAAATCACCCAGTTTCAGGTATTTTGTTACAAGCAACAGAAACAGACTAATACAGTTGGATTCTGACCTGTCTTAAAGAATGGGTCTGATTGAAGGTAAAGGGGAGAATAACCATAGTGCCAATTGTCCCCTCCAACTCCTTTAAGAAGCTATATATGTAAACAGTACCTTCCCCCTTAGCTCTAACTCATTTGCTGGAGTTGAAACCTAAGAAAACCAATCTACTTGGTAAAATACAGTTAGCTGAACCAAGCAGATTCTCGCCTTAGAAACAGTGAACTAAAACGACCAGAGTTACTGTTAGGATAGGAAACTGAGCAGCAAAAACATTCTTTAAATTCTATACCCCCAGCTTTGTTAGACCATGAGCAAGGTATATAATAGAAGGAAATGAGAGAGAGAGATTTTAAAAAGAAAAGAATTATTTAAGAAAATAGAAAATTTATAGAATATATGAGAGAAAAAGATGTTATACGTTGCTGATGGGAATGTAAAATGATAAAACCATTTCAAAAACTGAAAATTTCTACTAAAGTTGAATATCTGCCTTCTTTGTGAGCCAGCAAGTTCACTGTTGGTATAAATGCATAAGGGAAAATGAGTGCATCTGGCCAGCAAAAGATATGTACAAAGATGTTCATAGCAGCTTTATTCAAAGCAGTTAATCAACTTTTTGTTGCTTATAATGAAATACCTGAAACTGAGTAATTTATAAAAAAATAAAATTTATTCCTTACAGTTTTGAAGGCTGGGAAATCCATGGTCCAGGAAGTGCATCTGGTGAGGGCTTTCTTCTTAGTGTGAACTCCCTACAGAGTCCCGTGGCGACACTTGGTATCAGATGGCGATAACAGCATGATCGAGAGAGCTAACGCGCTCCCTTGCTCTCCTTCTAAAGCCATCAGAACCACACCCTGATATACCTGAAACTGAGTAATTTATAAAAAAATAAAATTTATTCCTTACAGTTTTGAAGGCTGGGAAATCCATGGTCCAGGAAGTGCATCTGGTGAGGGCTTTCTTCTTAGTGTGAACTCCCTACAGAGTCCCGTGGCGACACTTGGTATCAGATGGCGATAACAGCATGATCGAGAGAGCTAACATGCTCCCTTGCTCTCCTTCTAAAGCCATCAGAACCACGCCCTGATGACCCATTAAACCATTAACCCATGACTTTATGAATAAATTAATTCATTCACGAGGGCACAGTCTTCATGATCCAATGACCTCTTGAAGGCCTCACCTTTTAAATACCATCACAGAATTTCCAACGTTCTTAACACTGTTACAATGAGGATCAAGTTTCCAACACATAAACTTTTGGGGGACATTCGACCCATAGTAGACAGGATGCCCATCAGGAAGAGAGGGGGTAAACTGAAATATTCATATTATGACTAAAATATTTGACAAAGTATAATAAAATATGACAATAGCATGGAAGTTCAGAGACAGACAGAGGAGTTAAAATGCTCTGAGGTCTTTGTCTTATACAGGAGAAAGAGAAATATTAATACATGTTAAGCTTTGGTAAATCAAAGCTGCATTTTGTAATCTATAAAGTAACCTAAAAAAACAAAATAGTTAAAAAGTATATAATAACCAATCACAAATATTCACGATAATTTTTAAAATACATATATAATTAACCCATACATAAAACAAGAGATTACAATAGAAATTGAAAAAATACTTTGAAATATATAATAAAAATACTGCAAATAAATCTTGTGGAATTTAAAGTTGTACTTAAATGGAGAATTTATAGCTTTCAATTCATATATCACAAAAGAACAAAGCCTGAAAACCTAAGTATCAGTAGAAGTTAAGAAAAGAACTGCAGATTAAAGTAGAAAGCTAAAAATTATAAACATAAGAACAAAAATTATTGAAAGAAGAAATCAACAAAAAAGATCAAGAAATCCAAAATTTATTTTGTTGAAAGTACTAATAATGATGATAAACCTCTAATGAGAGTGATTAAGAAAAAAAAGAGAGAGGAATGAATAACCAATATCAGAAATAAATAAGGGGATGTAACCACAGATCCAAAGAATATCAAAAATAATAAGAGCATATTTTGAAAAGCATGCCATTAAGTTTCAAAATTTAAATAAAATGAATAAAATGTATTAATAAAGACACCAATGGAAACTGACACACACAAATTTTTTTAAAAATAAATTAATATATTTATTGAAGAAATTTATTCTATAATTTAATTTAAAATCTTCAGGACCACCTAATTTCAGTAGTGTCTACCAAACTTTTAAGAAATAAATAAAATCAATTCTAATCAAAATCTTACAGAGGATAAAAAATAAGAAAATGTGTTTGCTGTGTTTGAATGTTCAAAAGTTCTTGTGTTGAAGACAATTGCCAATTGTTATGACATAGCAAGAAATCCCTCACAAGATGCCAAAGCCATGCTCTAGAACTTCCCATCCTCTATAAACATGAACTAAATAAACTTTTTTCTTTATAAATTATCCATTCTGGGGTATTCTGTTACAGCAACACAAAATGGACTAAGACAATGTTTAATTTATTTTATGAAGAAAGTAAGCCAACACAGGAGAAATATTACAGGACACTCCAAATCTTGTGTCTAAACTGATGTGGGTCTAAAGGGAGTTACAGGAGTCAGATTGCAATCTTCTGCAAGAATGCATGGATTCTGGTGGTAAGGCGAGGAGCATAAGTACTAATTGATCAGGAAATGACCTGGCTCAGTAGTGCATTTTGGCAATTGCTGTGAGAGAAGTCTCTAGAATAAACTAAATTCTTCTTACTCTAGGAGACAGAGATGAAGGTAACAATAGTGGAGGGGGTTTGGGAGCAGGAGGTATCATAGTGGTTTTTCAAGGTATTTGGCCTCTCAGATTTTCTTATGATGGATTTCCCATTCTGCTTAAGAAAAAAGCAGCTCTCCTTGAAGAAGTAAACAGCAGAGGTGGATAGAGGAGAATGTTCTAATGTCATAGCATAAGCTAGTGGATTCTGCCTTGGAACCTGAGAGATACTGTTGAGGTTTGTGCTGTCCCATCAGAGTTGGATTCAACCCAAACTCAGGTGCTGGATAAAAAAAAGATGAAATATAAATTTTAAAGTATATTTGTGACCACATTAAAATGCTAAGTTGCCAATTAAATTCATAAAATGGTCTTCAGTTCTCACTGGAGGAAGATAAATTGTGTGGAATGATTAGAAATAATTAAGACTCTTGAACTAGGTACAGGGCTATGTGTATAAACTATTTTTACGAATGTGCAAAACATAAGGTTCTATACATAATATAAACTTTACTTACTCCTATTACCTGAAAAAAGTTTGATTTCAGCAGAAAAAGAACTATGAGGTAAATTTGAGAGAAGTTTAACTAATCAGTTAAGGAATGTCCAAACTGATATTGACAAATATGATTGATCACTTTGATTTTAGATGTGTTATTTCCTTCTTGATGTATACTGGTCAACCTAGATGTCATTTATTTCCAGATGTTTTGTTTGGATGTTTCTCATGACAATCTGTTTTCTGGCACAGGTTGAAATGATTGGGGAATTATTTTTTACAGCTGCTTGAATTACTAATGTTTGCATCTTAAGTGTGAATTACTCATTATTATTTGGCCTTACAGAGTGGGAAACTCCTAAATATTCTCAAAAGAATGTGAAATTCGCTTCTCACGAATCCTCCAACCCAAGGTCTTGTTGCACTGTCATATACTCAGCTAACTGAAACCTCAGGGAAAGAGAGGCTAATGGTCTCAGATTTCTTCAAAAACACTATTTGATTTAGGAACGTAATGTCTGTTAGAAAATTCCCTGCCCTCTGGAAAATGTAAGAAACAAGGATTTAATCTCTGGAAACTCCTAAATATTCTCAAAAGAATGTGAAATTCGCTTCTCACGAATCCTCCAACCCAAGTCTTGTTGCACTGTCATATACTCAGCTAACTGAAACCTCAGGGAAAGAGAGGCTAATGGTCTCAGATTTCTTCAAAAACTATTTGATTTAGGAACGTAATGTCTGTTAGAAAATTCCCTGCCCTCTGGAAAATGTAAGAAACAAGGATTTAATCTCTAAGGGAGACTTTTAAATTAGAGTGCTTTTTAAAATTCCTCACTGTGTAAGTATTTTTTTCTTCAGGTTTACCGAAACAGCTATTGAAGGTGCAGAAAACCTACTCCACGGGAAGGATGAAATTTACCATAAAGCTAAGATAAAATTTAAACTGTACATGCCTGTCCCCCTTTGTGATTCAGCATGATAATAAATACTAATATATCTCTTGTGCATTCATTTTTATACACATCTCAGCTTATTAAAGGATGTAAAGCCTTTTCTAAGAATACAGAAAATAAAACTACAAATTCAGAAACATTTAAAGAGAAATAATTAGGACAGTACTACAGTTCAAATGTCTCCCCAAAACTCATGCTGAAGCTTGATCCCTATGTAATAATGTTGAGATGGTGAGAAGTCCAATCATGGTATTTGAAAGGTGGGGCCTTTGGGAAGTGATTGGATTGTGAGGAATCTGCCCTCATAAATAGATTAATCCTTTCATGGATTGAAAGGTTAATAGATAAATGGGTTATAATGGGAAGGATGCTGGTGGCTTTATGAGAGCAAGCAAGCAAGTTAATGCTTTAGCTTTCTCCACCATGTGACACCCTGCACCACCTCGAGACTGCAGAGAGTCCCCACCAGGAAGGAGGCCCTCACCAGATGTGCCCTCTCAACCTTGGACTTAGACCCCAAAATTGTAGGAAATAAATCTGGTTTCTTTATAAATCACGGAGTTTCAGGTATTCTAAGTGACAGAAAACAGACTCATACAGGGACGTATATAAAACAAAGGGTAAAAAAAGGTATATGCTTGCTATAAATAAATTTGGAACTAACTAGTTATTTACTTAGAATAAAAATTGGTATTTTTGTGAAAAGAAGAGTGGACGTTATAATGAAACAGAAGTATCACATATTGAAGTTAGGGTATGTATATGGAGCAGGCCTAATATATTTTAATTAAGATACATTTCTCTACTCTGATTTATTTACTTGATTGTAATATGGATAAAAAGAAAATTTTATTCTCGGATAATCATCTACTAGGTAAAATTTTTCTAGCACTCATGATGATAGTAAACTGTCTGAGCTACCAAGAAGCAAGACAAATTTTATTTGTATAGGTTTTCATGTAGTACATGTAAGATAAATGACATTTTACTCAGGAAATATTTGGCACATGCTATGCATTTAATAACTTTTATTTGTATAAAGAGAAAAGCTCCATGGAATGTATAGCTTAGTTACTGTGAAGTGGCTTACATATTTTAGAGTCTACCACCTTTTCTCTGTTTTTTGGTGAATGCACACAACAAATTATGTAAAATTAAATTGTAGTATAAATTGTTTGATTCAAGTAGACATTTGAGAACTTCCACAATAACAGAGGAATGATAAAGGTATTTTCTCAGCCTTTGCTTATGTTTTTTTGCGTTTCTTGGTAAAAATTCTCATATTCCACAAAAGTTGTCTATGAATTAATTCTAAAGATGTTGAGGGACACATAGAAAGTAAGATGAATTCAATATTGAGTGGAGTCTCTGTCAAGTATTAAATAAAATAAAGTGTCTTCCAGTTCCATATATGAGGGTTGTTCAAAAACTTTATGGATTCTTATTATCTTATTTTATTTTTCCATGATGTTTTTGAAATATCCTCATATCTATTGCAAAATAATCAACAATCCCAAAACTTAAGTGCTTAAAGCAACAAAAATCATCCATTTTGCACACAAATCTGCAACTGGGTTATGGCTCACTAAGGATGACTCGTTTCTGTTCCGCACCATTTCCTGGGCCACAGCTGAGATAATTTGAACGGCTGGGTGCTTGAACAGCTGGGAACTGGCAAACATCTCTCTTCATGTAATCTCAGGGCCTCAACTTATGGTCACAGCCTCATGATTGTTGGAGTTATTAAGTGGCAGTTCAGGAAGACAAGAGCTTGTGTCACAAAGGCCTTATAGGAAATTTCAAATCACCTAATGACCTAGCTTCCAAAAAAGTCCTAGAATGTCACCTCCACCTCAATCTATTTTGAAGTTGCAATGGCCAGCCTGTGTTCAAGGGAAGAGATATTACTCCATGTCTCGATGGCAGAAGTTGTGAAGAATTTTTAGCCATCTCTCATCTACCATTTCTCCTAACAGGTTATCTGTCCAGTCCCCAGTCTCTTATTTTCTGGAAATTGATCCACTCTTGCTTATCCCCCAGTGTTATCCCGCCATTTCAGACATTCTTAAGGTAACAGTAATTCTCCTTATAGCCCGTTCACACATTATTGCTCTGGCCACAGTTACTTAGACGAGGAATGGACCCCTGACCCTAGCTGTACAGTTAGATATTTTTCCCTAAAAATATAATTTTGTTTTAAAGCCATCTCTCCTGTTTTAAGGGATTAAGAAAAAAATCAGCATCTGAGCACTTTTTCTAGTAACTTTTTGGGATGTCATCTTCATCTTTGGGTTTTGTGAGACACCAAGTAATCTTTGTAA
>NW_007728228.1:124355-127107 GCF_000696425.1 Galeopterus variegatus
AATAAATTTTGTAATAAATTCTACTTCGTCAAGTAATGCTAATTTTAATGGATTTCTGATTCTTTAAAAAAGAGTCAGAACTGACATAATATCTAAAAACAGCCATTAATAAAAGTGAAGTAAAATAAAAAAATAAGTCAATGGATACCCAGTCCAAATAAATTTATTGTTGCAAATTGAATAACCTGGTGTTTTTATTACCTCATAATAGCCTTACTACATTTTGGTAAATACAGGTTTGTCCTTTAGTTCCAATATTCTAAAGGAATAAAGCCTGTGCTCTTATGCCTAAATTTTATGCATTTATACTCTCAATCATGGAAGCAATATAAGGTTTTTCTGTAGGTGGCAGAAATCTTGAATCTAAACACAATATAGATGACTGAGCATACAATGTCCTGATGCTGTTAAATGAGACTTGCAAGAGGCCCTTTGAGTTTGGGATGGTAGGTCTATTACAGGTCTGAAGTGAGAGAAAGGAAAAGGAGAAAAGGTAACTGATTGGAAAGCACAATGAAAAAAAAAAAAACAAAAAGGGAAAGCACCTAACACAGCTAGTAAAGAGCAAGCATGAAAGAATAGTAGCTGTATATGTATTTTTTTTAATTAACATTTTTTTCCATTAGCTCTAAGAATGTTTACAAGGATTTAAAGAAAGCATCACCTTTTCAGTATATATATTTTTCCAGATGTTCTGGGAAGAAAAGGGATATTTCTGAGTGACGTGGTACCTTTTTGTTAGAAGAGGAAGTGATTACCTCCAACATAAACAACTGATATAACATAGACTTTAAACTACAAATACAGGATGGCCACAGTAGTATGTGGTTCAAAGTTAGGCTCTCTTCGCCCCTACTTATCTTAATGATAAAAACTCTAGATCATATTCAGATGACGAGTGGCAAAGGTAAAATAATGAGAAAAAAAAATGTTGGTCATCTAGACCTGGGTATGGGAGGAAGATAATTTAAATACAATCCAGATCTACTGCAAACACACTCTTATCTAGCATAATGTTCTCAAAATGTTAACTATCTTCTAGAATTCTTATGTCTGTATTTATCTTAAAAGAGAGCCACTTGAAAGCATGAATAACAAGAGTAAACTAAAGCAAGCCAAAATTATTTCTTTATCTTTTCATGCCCTTCAGTCTTAAAAGTGCCTAATCAAAATCCCTTGATAGGGAGATCTTAACAGTAAACTAGGGAAAGTGAAGCCTAAATACCACAAGGAAAAAGAGTAATAAGGAAGCTAAGAATCAACTTTTCTGATAAATTGCAGAGGCTGTTCTCTGTTTTATTGTATTCAGATTTACAAATTAAAATATCAGAACATATTTCTCATGTTCACCTTTTCTGTATTTCCAGGAGGACTATCTGGCATTTCCTTTCATTTTGTCTCATTAATAGTAATGAGTCAATGTGAAAGAATTGGATTTCTGAATCATTCATTGCTGTTAATAGTAACACTGAGGGAGGGCATTTTCTATGTCTAATAATGTCAGCTTGCTCACTTTTTGGAAATCGTGATCTCCAGTATTCATATAAGAAAAAGCATGTTTGAAAAATAATTTTTTCGGGTTAATGTGAACAGTTCTTCCATAGTTAACTACTGGATTTTCCCCAGTTCCCCAAATCATAATTAATTGCTGAACGCCCTATAGCATTTTGGACAAACTTCATTGAGCGCACTTTTTGTTCTTACCTTTTTATAGTTTCTCATGAACAGGAAAACCTCATCCAGTGTGTTATAAACCACTCAAAGGAAAGAAAATATCACATTCGTGTTTGTCTACCACACTGTGATAAGTACACAAAATAAGTATTTTTGAATAAAAGTAAGATAAGCTTAGGAAGAACTACGTAGCATATTTTAAAACTTCCTTTGGGGAAAATGCAGTAATCTATAGAGTTTATTTGTTACCATCTAACACATACACATGCATAGTTTTAGCATATAAGGATTCAGTACACTACGGAATTGAGAGAAGATATTGACCCTCAGAGACATGTTAAAGAGTTATTGCACACTGGAATATTAAACATCAGGTGATGAATCTTGTTTCCCCTAAGTGAATATGAATCAAAACACCCAAAGACAGCAGAAACATTAAACATAATGATGTTGAGGAACGAGAGCATATGAAATAAAGTAACGGGTAATTGCTTTAGACTTGGAGCTTTGCAGTCTTTTTAAACTGAAAATCAGCAAATGAGTACTCAGGGGAAAAAAACTTTGAAATCATAAGGTACCTGTGCTAGACGGCATAGAGCCCATGAATAAATCAAATGCCAAGATTTGAACCAATGTGATCATAATGCAGTTGATTTAAGTAACTTGGGAAATTGAAACCACACAATAAAAGGGGGACAAAACACCGTGATGTACACAGGTGAGAATATAACCTCCACTGCATCAGAGGATGCCTCTAAATTATAAGGGTCTTCAAAAAACAAAACAAAATTAAATATTGCTTTGCCCTATTCATATACATTATTGTGATTAGGGATAATTTGATTGGGGAAAATCTCAAAACATAACCTGTGAGTTATAGTCTTTTTTCTACTGGTGCTTATACAAGGGGACTTCAAAAAGGTTGTGAAAAAATGGAATTAAAGGATTAAAACAAAATATATAAACTCTATTTCTCAACATAAGCTCCATCAAGTTCAAGACACTTTTGCAAGCAGTGACGCCGGGAATTGAGCCCATCCCTAAAGAACTGTGGGTCCTAGGAATTTAAGCAAGTCAA
>NW_007728228.1:127480-128968 GCF_000696425.1 Galeopterus variegatus
TAGTCTTTTTTCTACTGGTGCTTATACAAGGGGACTTCAAAAAGGTTGTGAAAAAAATGGAATTAAAGGATTAAAACAAAATATATAAACTCTATTTCTCAACATAAGCTCCATCAAGTTCAAGACACTTTTGCAAGCAATGACGCCGGGAATTGAGCCCATCCCTAAAGAACTGTGGGTCCTAGGAATTTAAGCAAGTCAATGCAGTCTTTTTTACATTATTAACTGAAGAAAAATGGGTGCCCTTTAAAGATATTTTTCATATTAGGAAACAAAAAGAAGTCAGAATGAGCCATATTTGGACTGTAATGTGGATACCCCATGATTTCCCCTTAAAATTCTTGCAAAATTGCCTTGTTTGTTGAGAAGAAGGAGCAGCAGTATTGTCGCAGTGCAGAAGAACTCTCTGATGAACATTTCCCAGGCATCTTTTTGTGAGAGCTTTGGCTAACTTTCGGCAAACAGTCATAATAAGCAAATGTTATTGTTCTTTGGTCCTCCAGATAGCCAACAAGCAAAATACCTTGGGCATCCCCCTCAAAAAACCTTGCCATGATCTTTGATCTTAACTGGTTCACTTTTGCTTTTACTGGACCACTTCCACCTCTTGGTAGCCATCGCTTTTTGACTGTGTTTTGTCTTCAGGATTGTATTTGTAAAGTCATGTTTCATTCTCTCTTACAATTCTTGAAAGAAATGCTTTAGGATCTTGATCACACTTGCTTAAAATTTCAATTCAAATCACTTCTCTTGTCTGTAGCTGATCTGGGCACAACATTTTTGGCACCCATAGAACTGAAAGTTTTCTCAACTGTAATTTTTCCAGTCACAATTGTGTAAGCTGAACCAAATGTGATACCTATGGTGTTGGATACTGCTTCTGCTGTTAATTGTCGGTCCTCTTCAATTAGGACACAAAAGTTTTCCTTGTAAGTTGGTGTGGGCAGTTTGCTGTTGTGGGCTTCATTTTCAATATTATCTTGTCCATTCTTAAAATGAGTTATCCATTTGTAAACTGCTTATTTCTTTGGGACATTGTCCATACAACCTTTTTAAACCATAAATGATGTCACCATTTTCCACCCAAGCTTTGCCATAAATTTTATGTTTGTTCCTGATTCAATTTTAGTAGAACTCATGTTGCTCTGATAGGGCAAGTGACATCTTCTCTTTTTTAGTACCTCAAACTAGGTTATGTTCAGACATATCATAACAAGTTAGTACAAGTTTATTTTGGTGCAAGAAAATTTTGCTAATCCATGCATATTTTTTCATGATATGCATTTTTCATGAACATTTTGAAGATCCCTCATAGACAGAAAAATCCAGAACCATCTTCTACCACCATCAAGTAAAGTCCTTGTCTGTTGCATATGTGGGTATGATAAGACTGGACTCAAAACTTGTGTTGACATTACCTAATACTTTTTAGAAGAACAAATTAGCAATGATATTCCCTTTAATTAGTACAATTAAGAAATGATTATT
>NW_007728228.1:130006-130874 GCF_000696425.1 Galeopterus variegatus
ACTTGTAGTTGATGAATGAGGTCCCCTCACTTCACCTCCAAAGAACATGGAAGTAAAACTGTCCTGAGAGAATAAAATATAAAATTGAAACAATTAATCAGAACACAATTATGCAAAGTATCCCTTAAAGAGAAGAGCAATAAACCCAGATAAACTTGGTAGCACATTGACTTAAAGGTTTATAATAGAAAGTAGGTGGAAGTTAGTATTGAAAGTACAAATAAGAAAGGGTTATAGAGATAAATTTTGACATTATCATCCATTCTTTCTCTAAATTCCTGTGCTAAGATCATAAGCAACTTTCAAATTTATTACAATTATGATACAGACTCATCTGGATGTCAAGACTGATACCATAAATCTAAACATCGCAAACAGGCAGCCTAATTTGACCTGAAAAACATGTTGGATTTGGTGTATGCAGTTTTTAAAATTTATCTTAAGTTCATACAAGAAAAGGATTTTTCACCAGCAATGTAGGAGGGTTTGCCTTTCTCCATATCCTCACCAGCATTTGTTATTCTCAGTGTTTTAAATACGGTCCATTTTAAATGGGATGAGATGATATCTCTATGTTATTTTGATTTGCATTTCCCTGATGATCAGTGATGTTGAACATTTTTTCATGTTCCTGCTGGCTATTTGTATGTCTTCCTTTCAAAAATGTCTATTCAACTCCTTTGCCCAGTTTTTAACTGTATTATTTGTTTTTTTACTGTGAAGTTGCTTGAGTTCCTTATATATTCTGGATATTAATCCATCATTAGATGTATAGTTTGCAAATATTTTCTCCCATTCTGTAGGTTGTCTTTCTGATCTGTTGATTGTTTCCTTTGTTATGCAGAAGTTTTTTGGCTTGATAAAATCC
>NW_007728228.1:132679-134642 GCF_000696425.1 Galeopterus variegatus
GAAGGAAGGAAGGAAGGAAGGAAGGAAGGAAGGAAGGAAGGAAGGAAGGAAGGAAGACCCACAATAATGCTTTGATCTTTCAAAAGGAGAGAACAAATCTGTAGCTACTAGAGGTAGAGAGGGTAGGGAGAGTGGGGTTGGGGAGAGATTGGGTAAGGGGCATAAAGAATAACTAGGATTTGTAATAATGAATATGTTAATAATGATTTGATCAACACATATTGTACACAGGTAATCCAATGCTGTACCACTAAAATATGTATAATTAATTATGCTTCAATAAAAAAGATAATAAATTCACCTAAATCTAAATTTTTAGACTTCTTTTACAAATCAGGCTTGGCAACACTTGGACAGCATTTCTTCATGATGTGACACCAATCTTAGGAGTATCTGCAGAGTGGGGATACAAAGTGAGGATATTCTTCAGGTGAAGCATATACCCTACGCTCATGCAGAAGGCCAGCTTCACTCATTTACATTGTCTGCTTGACCTATTAGACATGGAATTTCAAATCTCCTAAACCAATCTGAACTCCTAGAGTCTTTTTTATAGTTCCTATGAACAATGAAAAATTATCANTCTTTCTGATCTGTTGATTGTTTCCTTTGTTATGCAGAAGTTTTTTGGCTTGATAAAATCCCATTTGTTTATTTTTTTCTTTTGTTGCTTGTGCTTTGGGAAACTTATTCATAAATTTTTTGCCCAGTCTTACTTCCTGAAGTGTTTCCCCTAACTTTTAGTAGTTTTTTTATGGTTTCTGGTCTTTAAGTCTTTAGCCCATTTTGAGTTGATTTTGGTATATGGTGAGAGGTAGAAGTCTAGTTTCATTCTTCTGCATACAAACGTACAATTTTCCCACTCCATTTATTGAAGATGCAGTCTTTTTTACCTATGTATGTTCTTGTTGCCTTTGTCGAAGATCAGTTGGCTGTAGGTTTGTGGGTTGATTTCTGGTTTTTTTATTCTGTTAAATTGGTCCAAGTGTCAGTTTTAATGCCAGTACTATACTGTTTTGGTTACAATAGTTTTATAGTATAATTTGAAGCCAGATCATGTTATGCCTCTGGCTTTATTTTTTTTGCTCAGGATTTCTTTGGCTATTTGCAGTCCTTATGATGTTCCTTATGAATGTTATGATTGTTGCATTTTTGTTTTGTTTTGTTTCTGTGAAGAATGTCATTGGCATTTTGATGGGGATTGCATTAAATATGTAGGTCACTTTGGGAAGTATGGACATTTTCACAATATTAATTTTACCAATCCAAGAGCATGGAATGTCTTTCCATCCTTTTGTGTCCTCTTTAAATTCTTTTAGTGAAATCTTTCCCCTCCTTGGTTAAATTGATTCCTAGGTATTTTAATTTTTGTTGGCTATTGTAAATGGGCTTGCTTTCCTGATTTTTTTGCTGCTAGTTTCTTACTGGAGTGTAAAAATGCTACTGATTTTTTTGGTGTTGATTTTGTATCCACTGTTGGTGGGACTGTGAAATAGTACAGTCATTATGGAAAATAATATGGAGGTTTCTGAAACAACTACAGATAGAACTGCCATATGATCCAGCAATCCCACTTCTGGGTATATACCCAAAGGAATGGAAATCAACATGTCAAAGTTATACCTACACTTCTATGTTCATTGCAGCTCTATTTACAGTATCCAAAATAAGTAATGAATCTAAACGTCCATCAACAGATGACTGGGTAAGGAAAATGTGGTATATATACACAATGGAATACTACTCTGCCGTAAAAAAAAAGAAAAGCATTTGCAGTAGCATGGATGAGGTTAGAAAAAATTACGTTAAGTGAAATAAGCCAGACATGGAAAGAGAAATATCACATGTCCTCACACATAAGTGGGTGGAAAGAAGGAAAGAAAGAAAAGGAAGGAAGGAAGGAAGGAAGGAAGGAAGGAAGGAAGGAAGGAAGGAAGGAAGGAAGGAAGGAAGGAAGGAAGGA
>NW_007728228.1:135973-136747 GCF_000696425.1 Galeopterus variegatus
TAAACCAATCTGAACTCCTAGAGTCTTTTTTATAGTTCCTATGAACAATGAAAAATTATCACTAAATATTTCAATTTAAGTCTTGATTATAATTCAAGTACATAAGATAGCTGTTAACAATAATTTTTTTGTTGGCCCATGAGTAATTTTGAAGAAAGTCAATCAACACGTACCATGAGTTCAAACACAGTGTTTCTTAAATACAAAGTTTAATCTTTATGATAACTTAAGGATGTCATATATTTAAGTCCCAGCTCTGTCAGTGCCAAGCTCTCTGATGCATTGTAACTTGTTTATCCTATCTGGGTCTCAGTTTCCTCACCTATAAAGCTAAAGTTTTGAAGTAGATAAACTCTAAAGTTCTTTCTAGTACTAAAATTATGATATTTTGTGTTTTGTTAAATCCCTACTGGTAATTAACTAATAGATAGAGGTTATTCTCTCTCTTCTCATTAGTACAATGCCTTGCCTATACCTTATCTGTCTTCTGTATTCTATTCTGAGTATCTGGATACTCAGAAACTTACATTGTCAAATTTAAACAGTTGACAAACAATTGACAATAAATAGTTGACAAACAATTTTATTGACAAACAATAATTTTAAGTAATTCCTTCTCTAATAATAACTTTCTACTTTGTGCATCATGGTTTTTTTTTCTATTGTAATAGATGCATAACAAGTAAGGAAATAATATGTAAAGAAAGTAAAAATTTCGGGCCAGCCCGGTGGCGCACTGGATAAGTGCGCCGCTTGGGAAGCGCGGCGGCGCTC
>NW_007728228.1:138195-139024 GCF_000696425.1 Galeopterus variegatus
CTTTGGCTTTATAGGTGAGGAAACTGAGATCCAGATAGGATAAATAATTTACAATACATGAGAGAGCTTGGCACTGACAGAGCTGGGACTTAAATATGTGACTCCCAATGGCTGTAATGGTCCTTCCTCTATACCACACTGCAAAGCACTATATCACACATGTGCATAATGTACACTAATATAGGATACTTACACTATTTTAATAGTAGGACAAAGTGGAGACTCATGGCATTAAATTCAACCTTATTAGAGATAAGCATCTGCCTAGTATATCCCTTGTGAGAAAACAATCTCAGCAGTAATGATGTTGTCTTCATCACTGTCTATAAATGTACTAAATTATTAACAAATATCACAGATGCCAACCAGAATAAAAAAACTAATAGCTTATAATGCTTTCATTTATTTGATTTATAACTATTGTCAGAGACAACCTTTATGGAGGAACACGTAATAATAAAGCATTTGTCAGAATGGCTAAATGTCACTATAAAATAAACTATCAACCAAACCCCTTGGGACAATTTTCATATGTCACTGGTTCTCCTGGGAAGGCAGACTTTTGAAACACCGTTTTGCAAATGTAGTCAATGCAGCGGGTTAATAGAATCAATAGATTTCTCGTATGGAGCTAAGATTAATGGGCTAGGCAAAAATTCAAGCTACAATGGGAAATAAAAACTAACTTAAATTAAAGGGATAATATGGATAAGAATGGATTATGTGAGTGAAAGATTGAAATCATAAATAGATGGCCTGAAATCTTTCCCTTTCTTCCCTCCCTTTTTCGATTTCCTCGTATTCTCCTTTTTTCCTTTTTCTTTTCCCC
>NW_007728228.1:139657-143586 GCF_000696425.1 Galeopterus variegatus
CCTTTCTTCCCTCCCTTTTTCGATTTCCTCGTATTCTCCTTTTTTCCTTTTTCTTTTCCCCTTATTTCTTTGTCTTTATGTTTCTTAAGAACCCCAAGCATTATTTTACTTCTTGTGGTGCTTTATACACTCTCTGTGCCCCTTCTCTTTCCACATCTCACAAACCTATTAGAGGATCATCGATTTTGCAAAATAAAAATGTTCCTCTTTATCATTTTTATCATTTTATTACTTATTTTATATTTAGCACACTTGAGAGCTTTGTTCAATAAGCCCTAGTAGTTAATTTGCTGTAGTTCTAAGGCTATTGATGAATTTTCAGATATATTGATTTTTCTTCAAATTTCAAGTAAACAATACAGTATTATTAACTACAGCCACCAGGCTGTACATTAGATCTCAAAACTGATTATTTTAAAACTGAAAGTCTTTGCCCTTTGACCACATTCTCCCCATTTTCCACTCCCCCCAGCCACTGGTAGTCGCCATCCTATTCTCTGCTGGTATGAGGTCAACTTTTTAGATTTCATACATCAGCATTTCTGAGTCTGGCTTATTTCCCTTTAGCACAAGGTCCTCCAGGATAATCCATGCTGTTGCAATGACAGGATTTCCTTTTCTTTTTAAGGGCGAATAATATTCTACTGTATGAGGGTATGTCAAAAAGTTCATGGAAAGATTCACATTATCTTATAATTCTATTTTTCCATGAACTTTTAAAGGACAACATTTCTTCATTTATTCATTTGTCGATGGACACTTAGGTTAATTTTTCATCTTGGCTGTTGTGAATAATGCTGCAATGAACATGGGGATGCAGGTATCTCTTCAAGATACTAATTTCATTTCCTTTGAATATATACCTAGAAGTGGAATTGCTGGATCACATGGGGGTTCTATTTTAAATTTTTTGAGGAACTTCCAGTGTTCTTCATAGTTGCACAAGTCTACATTCCCACCAATAGTGTTCAATGGGCCTTTTCTCCACACCCTCTCTAACAATTGTTATCACTTGTTTTTTTCATAATAGCCATCTTAATAAATGTGTAATGACATGTCCTTGTTGTTCTTATTTGCATTTCCTTGATGATTTGTGATGTTCGGCACCTTTTCATATACCTGTTGGTTATTTTTATGCCTTTTTTGGGTGAAGTATCTTTTCAAAGGCTCGCCTAATTTTTAACCGATTATCTTCTGTTTTGTTTTGTCTTTGCTATTGAGTTTTTTGAGTTCAATATATATTTTTGATATTAACCCCTTATGAGATATATGGCTTAGAATTGAAAATCTAAGAAATAAAAAGTCTGCAGATTTCCTGTGGATAATACCTAGCTCTGTTAAGATATATCAGTCATGTAATGATACTGTATTTCATACTATAATTAATTGTTTCTTTTTGAATGCATAGCAATATAAAAATTTAAGCTTTATTCTGCCTTTTAGCTTTTTATTATATAACTGTGAAAAAAAAAATTGACAAATGAGTCAAAAGGGATTCTGCTTCTAGCCATGATGGAGTAATCGGTAGCGGATTACCCTCCTGCCATAAACAACTATAAAATGGTACAAAATATATAAAGCAGGTTTCTAAACACAGAACAACAGATATGGTAGCATAGTAACCTTGAAAAACTGGTAACACATGAAGTAAACTCCAGGTTTATTTTCTATTTCTTCATGAGGTAACTTTCCATAGCATGATCCAAGGAGGCAAGCCCAACTCAAATCCTATATTGCATTGAATGGGGATTTCCTAAAGGTCCTGGGCCAATAGCTGGGCTTCCTATGCACAGAAGTAGGTTCTGTGAGGCCTATCAGAGAAACCCTAGCTGTGGGGCTATGAGGTAGAGATACACAGAGGTTGTACATTCTGAAACACATTGAAGTTGCAGTCCAGTCATGGTGAATTAACCTCACTGTAAACCTCAGACTTTCAGTTCAGATTCAAGAAAGACCCTACTTTAAAAATAAGTACCATGTTTCAGAAAAATAATCATAAGACAATGGCAAAATTGAAACAGACCTGGTATAATAAAGGCTAAAGCCAAGCCTGCCAGAGCAAGAGGATCCATTAGTAATCCATTTCCCTGCCAGAAAAACCCAATACCTATTTAAATAAGTCAGTATAATCCAAACTCCCAGCAACATATTTATGATACACAGTACAAAATAAAAATAAGTAGATATAGAAACAAGCCAAAAAAAGTAACGCAAGCAGGAAAAAGACCATTCAATAGAAGGTAATTCTATGATGATTCCAGAAATTGTAATTAGCAGAAAATTACTTTAAAAAAACTTTTATAAGTATGTTCAAATGTTTAAAAGAAAAGAAGAGCATAATGAACAAATGTACAGGGGATATCATATTAGAAATGGAAACAATAAAAAATAACCAAATAAAAATTCAAGAACAGTGCAATATCTGAAAACCAACATCTCTAATTATATTTAATATAAAATATTGAGTGTTTTCCTGCTAAAATTATAATCAGGGAAAGTATATTTATAATCATGTCTTCAATTAACTTTGTGCTGGAGATCCTAACAATTATAATAAGAAAAGTAAAAGAAATGAAAGTCACAAAATTTCGGAAAGAAGTAAAATTATCTTTCATTAGTAGATAACATGATTATTTACATAGAAAATCATAAGAAATCTAAAAGCCTGATAGCATAGTCAATTTAAAAAGGGATACAATACTAATATATAAAAATTAAACATATTTCTATACTTTGAATAATTAGAAATTGAAATTTTGAAAGTCATTATCATTTACAACAGCATCTAACAACATGAGACCCATGACAATCCTAAAAAAGATGTACAGTGTCTATTCACTGAAACTACAAAAATTCTGAGACAACATAAAAAAAAAAGGTAGACAGGTATCATGTATCATGTTCATGGAATGAACAACTTAATATTGTTAAAATATAAATTCTTCCAAAATGAAATATGCTGTTAATGCCCTTCCAAAGAAAATTTCAGTAAGCTTTTCAAAGAAATTGACAACTTCATTCTAACATGCATATTGGAATCCAAAATGAATAGATTTATACATCTACTTTTATGGAGCTTAGATCAACATTAAAAACTTATTACAATATGGAAAAATAACATCAAATGTGTCACCACATTCATAATCGGTTAAGTCAAACATCAGGTAGAAATTTAGTTCAAGTCAAAACACTCTGTACCTTCTAATAACGAAATTGACAAGTTCATTCTAACATGCATATTGGAATCCAAAATGAATAGATTTATACATCTACTTTTATGGAGCTTAGATCGACATTAAAAACTTATTACAATATGGAAAAATAACATCAAATGTGTCACCACATTCATAATTGGTTAAGTCAAACATCAGGTAGAAATTTAGTTCAAGTCAAAACACTCTGTACCTTCTAATAAATTTCATTAATAGGAGAAAAAAATAACTCAATTTTGGTCACTCAATGATGTAAAATTTCAAAACAAACTAAACTTTCTTAAAATGGAATAGTTCAAACTGGAGGATAGCTTCAGGCATGAATCTCCACTAACACCACATCTAAAATCTAATTTCTACTCTCAGAAAACATAAAGCATCCCAGTGTGATACCAAGCCCTATCACACAGTCATCACCACCCAGTGTCAGATACAGTCATCCAAAATGAGAATATCCTTTCCATACTAGCATACAGCCAGAAGAAACTGGAAAACTTATTGTCAGGTGCTGTGTTCACTTCTGGTCCAGTACTAGAGCAGAAGTCTTTTCATATAATACAGAAAACAAAGTTACCCCTTTCATTTCACACGTAGATTTTTGTTTGTGTACTAGAATGAACACATCAATTGCCATCTGTGGTTTATATTTATTATGGATGAGTATTTGAACTTTAAGGGAAATTCTAGCTCAAAGTGACTTCTTGGAGATGGTGCACC
>NW_007728228.1:144113-149451 GCF_000696425.1 Galeopterus variegatus
TCTTTTCATATAATACAGAAAACAAAGTTACCCCTTTCATTTCACACGTAGATTTTTGTTTTTGTACTAGAATGAACACATCAATTGCCATCTGTGGTTTATATTTATTATGTATGAGTATTTGAACTTTAAGGGAAATTCTAGCTCAAAGTGACTTCTTGGAGATGGTGCACCTAGAGTGAGAACCAGGCCCTCTTCAAGGCAAAACAGGAAAAATAACAGATAGCTGGAGCTAGATTCTCTGACCAAGTACTTTGCCAATTTCACGGCAGCAAATGCAGCAGAGATGCTGGTTAATTAAATTCTAACACCTCGTGGTCTGTAAGAATGTGCAAGAAGCCCTACAGAGTGAAGTAATTTTATAAAACAGCCAAGAACAAAGCCCCGATCCTAAGGCCTGGGCTACATCCATACTGTGTGGTTGACTCATGTCATGCAGATCATGTAGGCAAAATGTTCCTACATATTAACTATTTTTAACTTTCTTTGAGACTTTCTCTTTGACTCATGAATTACTTAGAAGTATAATGTTTAATTTCTAAATGTTTGAAGATTTTCCTCTTGTCCTCTTATTGATTTCCAGTTTGATTCTATTACGGTCAAAGATTATTTTAAATTTATGAAGATTTGCTTTATGATCTTGGAAAATGTTCCATGGATGCTTGAAAAAAAAACGTGTATTCAGATGTCTCACATGAATCAGTCTCTCTCTCTCTCTCTCTCTCTCTCTCTCTATATATATATATATATATATATATATATATGAATATATGTATGTATATAATATGCATGTTATATATATATGAAATTCTATCTGGTACCCTACTCTATTGGCACTCTATCTTTGCCGATTTTTAGTCGATAATTTTGTCAATTGCATAAAGTGGTTGGTTTGTGAAGTCACCCACTATAATGTGGACTTGTCTAGTTCTCCTTTCACCTACATCAGTTTTGCTTCATAAATTTTGAGACTCTGTTGTGTGGTATGCACACATTTAAGGTCATTATTACTTGATGGACTGATTTTTTGTGGAATGATCCTCTTCATCTATAGAAATTTTTTTGCTCTAAGGTTTAATGTATCTAATATTAATATAACTACTCTGCTTTTTAAAATCAATTTTTGCATAGTATACTACTTTCAGACTATCCATGTCATTATATTTCAAGTGCCTTTCTTATATTCAGAATAATATGGATCTTGATTTTCATCTACTCTGTCTTTAAACCATTTAATATTTAAGGTAATTATTGAACTCGGCTAGAAAAGGGTCTTTGATTTTAAGGACTCATGATATTCAATGGTCCCACATGGATAATACAGGATAATCTTCTCATTCCAAGGTCCTTAATTGTATCTGCATAGTCTCTTTTGCCATGTAAGGTAACATCTAAGGAACCCAGTTTCTAGATACTAGGACTTGTATATCTTCAGTAGGGATTCAGGCATTATTCTGCCTTCAAAGGGTCTCTTGGTTAAATTTTGATAATTTTCAGCCATTATTCTTTCAAAATACTTTTTAGTATCACTCTCACCTCTCCTTATTTGACTGCAATGATTCAAATGTTTGCTGTTATTATTGTCCCAAAGGACTCTGACACTCTTGAATTTTTTTAAGTCTATTTTCTCTCTCTTGTTCAGATTAGGCATGTTCAATTGATCTGTTCTCACATTCACTGATTCTATCATCTGTGGTACAATTAAGCCCATCCAGTGAAGTTTTAATCTTACTGTGGTTTTTGGATATATAGTCTCCATTTGTTTCCTTTTTATAAATTCTGTTTCTTTGCTGAGATTTTTCTATTTCTTCATTTGTTGCAAGAGAATGTTTAATTGTTTTTTTGAACCATTTTTATAATGGCTGCTTCAAAATACATATCAGATAACTACAACATCTGTTTTATCTTGGTGTTGGTGTTTATTGATTGTATTCTCTCATTCAAGTTATAATTTGTTTTATGGACATATTGGATATTATCCTATGATATTCTGGATATACTATATATGTACATACATACAACATATGTACAAAAATGAATTGTACAAGAAGGTTTATAGCAGCATTATTATATAGTACAAAAATTAAAACCACAGAAGTTCCCCCATCAGAGTATGAATAATCAAACTTGTTATATACATATAATGGAAAAATACTCAGCATTAAATAGAAGTGAATTACAGATAAACCCTGTCACATGGATGCATCTAAGTATATTGAATTACATCAAAGAAGGCACAGAAGTACACTGTGTAATTCCGTTTACATAAAATTCAAGAACAAAATAAACTAACTTATAGTAATAGAAACCAGAACTGTGGATGGCTATAGGGGCAAGAGTTAAGCAAAATGGGCACAAAGGATCTTTCTAGAGTGCCGAGAATGTTCTAAATCTTGATTAAGGTTCCTATTGCTTGGCTGTATTCATTTGTCAAAACTGCCCATTAGTGGGAGCTAAGAGAGAAAGAAGGAAGGAAAGAAAGACCACGGTGGTGTCTTGGACTTGCAGAGGGAGAGAACATACCTAGGGATACAAAGTGGAGTGGGGGAATGTCAGATGGGGAGGGGGATCAGGGATAATTGGGTGGGGGACAATGGGCATGCTGCCAGTATAGATCTGTGCATCACATCTTGGGCATGAGTGGTGACAATCAGCTTTGTATCTCATGAATATTCATAACCAATAAAAAATATACTATGCAAAAAAAAACCTCATTGAATTGTACATTTAGGTTCTGTGCATTTCATTGCATGTAAATCTTTGCTCAAAAGATACTGCAAAAATAATTTTAAATAAGTAAATAATGAATGTACTGGGGAAACTCCTTAATTTTGAAAAATTCTTCTTTTTTCCATTGAAACATAATTGATTATACATATTTGTGGGGTACAGAGTGGCCTATCAATATTTGTGTACAATATGTGAAGATAAAATCAGGATTATTAGCATATTCATCATTTAAAAATGTAATTATTCTTTGTGTCCACTGCCTGATTTCTTCCTACCCCCCTCCCCCTCTCCCTTTCCCACCTCTAGTAACCATAGATCTGTTCTCTTCTGAAAGTTCAACTTATTATTGTGGTTGTTGTGTGTTTGCTTGTTTCTCTCTCTCTCCCTTCCTTCCTTCCTTCCTTCCTTCCTTCCTTCCTTCCTTCCTTCCTTAGCTGCAGTTTTGTATCCATTGACTCCTATCCTCCCTGCCCTCTCAACCTGTACTAGCCTCTAGTAACCACTATTCTATTCTCTACTTTTAAGAAATCAACTATTTAGCTTCCACATGAATGAGGAAATGCAGTATTTCTCTTTCTGTACCTGGCTTATTTCACTTAACATAATTTTCTCTAAGCTCATCTATGTTGCTGTGAATGGCAGAGTTTCATTCTCTTTATGGCTGACTGGGATTCCACTCTATGTACATATCACATTTTCCTTATCCAGCTGCTCATCAGTGGACATTTAGGTTGATTCCGATACTTGGCTGTTGTAAATAGAGCTGTAATAAACATAGGGTTGCAGGTATCACTTCAACATGATGATTTCCATTTGTTTGGGTGTATCCCCAGGAGTGGGATTGCTGGATTGTATGGTAGTTCTTACATAAATAAATACTTTATGATCCATGAAAACATTCTATCAAGCATAAATTCCTCCTTTTCTTAGAATGGGGATTTTTCTTTGTCATGGCGTTAACATCAGAAATCTAGCAACAGGCAAGCAAAGAACATGGTGCTATGTCTCAGTTTCCAACTCACTACCACTGCCACCTGTTTCCACTTACTCCTGGATTTTTCTATATATTCTTTAATAAATCCGTAAAGTGGTATTTTAGATCTATAAAAGTGATTGTGTTATGTAGGCAAAAGCAATGCAAGCTCATTTTGATGATTAAACTAAAACTTTAATGTACTAAATTAATGATGTTAGGATAGATACAAATAGGCAGCTAAAGTCAGCAGGGTTTCAACAGCCAAACTTTAGTCTGTTGTAATATGTTTAAATAGTGCTAAGTAAAGAGTTATGCTAACATGGATAAAGTAAGAACATATCAACAAAAAGTCAGAAAACAATGTGATTCATTTTTCCTTACTTTTCCCACTAAACTGCTATCTCTTTCTGCCTGAGTGGACTGTACCATCCAGAAGTAAATCTAAGAGCACATCAAGGTACTGATGTATCTGTCAGCCCACCTCAGGAATCCCTTTGGTTTCCTGACTGATTGTAGCTATATTCTATTCCCTAGTCCTCATTGCCCAAGCTGGAGGTCAAATGTAGATTTTGGACCCTCTACCTACTCACACAGTAGCTTATGCTCGTGGCTATTAACCTCAAACATTATCATTTATTATTTATCCTATCCAATTTCAAGAAATAGATTGCCTTGCTGCAGAGAGGAAATAGAACATCTAAAATAAAGACATCATGGGCAGCATTCTGTAATGCAATTGCAATAGTCGTTTATAATACTTCCTATGTAATGCTAGTCACTGTAATAAATCCAGATATTGGAGATGTTATTGCTGTCATAATTACAGAATTGATGGGTAAAGAGTATTTTGAGTTTTCTGAAGAAAATTATCCTTGTGCAAATAATAGCAGCTGTTCAAACTTCTATGTTGTTAAAGTCGTTAAGCTATAGCTCACCAATCTTTATATGAATATACCTTTAGTTTTGATAATTTTTCAGCATAGATGATAATCTAACACCATTTAAATTGGGAAAGACTATATTGCAGAGGAAGCCAGTAAATATTTCATTAAAACTAAAAACAGGCCACTAAAGAAGGGAGATAAAGAAACAGATCTAGACTTTGATCCTCATTCTGTCTGGATAGAGAGCTTTGAATAAAAGATATGATCTGATTTTCCCTGTAAGCACATTTTGAGTGAATCCTATGGACATCCTGTGTTTACTGAACATCTTACCTGTCCTTTAGGCAAAGAATGTCTTGTAGGCCCTGGAATTGTGCCAAATTTATTATGTACAGATAACGTAGCATTTGATATGAAAAACTTCACCAGAGCCAAGCAGTTATTCAGAGATTAGGTAACCTTGGTAATAGCAATTTCCATGGTCTGAATCCACATTTGAGGGATTGTGCTACTCCTCTAGATGGGAACCTACCTCAGTCCTAGAACCAGAGAAATAAATATTGAAATAATGAAATAATCGTTTATTGTTGGAGTTTTGGCACCCTTAATGCTGTCTCTGCTACATAATCATCAGAGAGAGCCACAGTAACCTTGAGTGGTACGAAAGAGGTCTGATGCTGAAGGAAAAAAGATGTTCATCTTGTATAGTTGGTGATATTGTTTGGATAATCCCCCCCCCCCCCCCCCC
>NW_007728228.1:149519-153284 GCF_000696425.1 Galeopterus variegatus
CCCCCCCCCCCCCGACCCTGCCCCTGCCAAAGCTCATGTGGGAACTTAACCCCCATTGTTACAGTGTTAAGAGGGCAGGAAATCCATTATGGTAATTGAAACACGGGGCCTTGAAGAGGTGATTAGATTGTGAGGTCTATGCTCTAGTGAATGGGTTAATACATTGATGGCTTAATGGTGGTCATGGGTGTGGTTCCGATGGCTTTAAAAGGAGAACTCATGAGAAGCTCTCTTTTTTGGTCAGCCATTTTGCCCTGTGATTCCTTGCATCACTGTACAGTAACCAACTAGTCTCTCACCAGATATGTTCTCTGGACTTTGGGCTTCCCAGCCTCTGAAACTGTAAGAGATAAATATTGTTTCATTCCATACTACCCAGTTTCAGGTATTTCTGTTATAAGCAACAGATAAGGACTAATACAGAAAATTATTACCAGATGTGAGGTGTTGTTTATAATAAATACTTGAAAATGTGGAAGCAGCTTTGTAACTAGGTGTTGGGCAGAGGCTGGAAGAATTTGGAGAAGCAGGCTACAAAAAGCCTAAATGCTAGTGAAAGCTTAAAAGGGAAAGTTTGGAACATTTTAGAGACTGATTAAATGGTGGTGATCAGAATGCTGACAGAAATATGGACAGTAAAGGCCATGCTGAGGAGATCTCAGATGTAAATGAGAAAGAGCTTATTGGAAATGGGGNTGCAGAGGATGACAAACATGGAGTCAAGGTATATAATTCACCAGCTTTCAGCTTTATGCCTATCCTGCTGGGTTTCATACTCGCTTAGAACATGTTATCCCTTTCTTTTGGCCTATATCTCTCTTTTGGAATGGGAATATGTACCCTAAGTTTGCACCATCTTTGTATCTCAGAAGTAGATAACTTGTTTTGATTTCACAAATGGGACTTTAGACTTTGGACTTTTTAGCTAAAACAAGACTTTGGGGTAGAGTGGATGTATTTACCTGCAAGAAGGACATGAGTTTTGGGGGGCTAGGAATGGAATGCTGTGGATTGAATGTTCCCCAAAATTCATTGAAACTTAATCCCCACTGTAACAGAGTTGAGTGTGGGAAGTCTTTTGATGGTAATTGAAAGGTAGGGCCTTGAAGAGGTGATTAGATTGTAAGGACTGTACCCTTGTGAATGGATTGCCCCATTCACTGAATAATGGGCATGGGTCTGAAGGCTTTAAAAGGAGAGCAACTGAGAAGCTTAGCTCTCTCTCTTGCTTCTGCCATTTCACCATGTGACACCCTGAGTTTCTATAGAGTCACCACCAAGAACAAGACCCTCATCAGATATATTTCCTGGACTTTGGACTTCCCAGCCTCTGAAACTGTAAGTAATAAATTTCTTATAAATTAACCAGTTTCAGGTATTTCTGTTATAAGCAATAGAAACAGACTAACACAGTTTTCTTGGGGAAGAAAAAAAAAATTTGCATCCTCTATAAATCCTACCACAAAAACATTAATTTTTAATACACTTACTGTTTTTGTACAAAATTGCTAATGGCAAAGTTGAATTTAAATAAACACATTGATAAACTTATAGATGGATAAACAAACAAACAAATAATTGAATAAATATGTACAATTTGTATTGGGAGGTAATTGAAAGGTAGAGCCTTGAAGAGATGATTAGATTGTAAGGACTGTACCCTTGTGAATGGATTGCCCCATTCACTAAATAATGAGCATGGGTCTGAAGGCTTTAAAAGGAGAGCAACTGAGAAGCTTAGCTCTCTCTCTTGCTTCTGCCATTTCACCATGTGACACCCTGAGTTTCTATAGAGTCACCACCAAGAACAAGACCCTCATCAGATATATTTCCTGGACTTTGGACTTCCCAGCCTCTGAAACTGTAAGTAATAAATTTCTTATAAATTAACCAGTTTCAGGTATTTCTGTTATAAGCAATAGAAACAGACTAACACAGTTTTCTTGGGGAAGAAAAAAAAAATTTGCATCCTCTATAAATCCTACCACAAAAACATTAATTTTTAATACACTTACTGTTTTTGTACCAAATTGCTAATGGCAAAGTTGAATTTAAATAAACACATTGATAAACTTATAGATGGATAAACAAACAAACAAATAATTGAATAAATATGTACAATTTGTATTGGGAAGACTTTTCTGGCTGTCATTTATCAATGTGATATTTCTAATTTCACTTCTGTTTCAGCCACAGAATAAGTCTGCAGCCATCCCTAAACAGTACACTTACATTGTCCATGTGAGTATGTCTATTTTGGACCTGTACCAAACTAAGACCTCCAAAATGAGGTTGACAAATATAATGATGCCTTCTAGTCATTGAATAATATCATCCTGGTTTCTTAGTGTCACTTTTTATTATTGCTTTCTCCTGTTTATTTATTACCTACCATTTACAATAGAGCAGGAGCTTGTATTTTTCTTGACTGTATCACACTTAAATATTGCTGGCACATAAACATTCACTAAACACTTGTGGTAGAAAATAATTGATAATAAACGGCTCTGAAAATGAGTGGTGTGTGTGTGGATGTGGAGATAGATAGATAGATATCTATATCTATTTAGATATAGAGAGCCCTTAGCCCCCTGTGATTGCCTAAATATAACTTGTCTACATTATTATAAGTAATATAACTTGCTCCTCTTCCTCACTGATTATGGGTTATGCTTTGGCCATCTCTGAAGATTTCTCAGTCCAGAGAGGAGACTGCACTGATGAAGGTCACAACTGTCTGTATTAGTCAAGGTCCTCCAGGGAAGCAAAACTAATAGGAAAGGGAGACGGAGAGAAAGAAGAGGAGAGAAAGAGAGATGATTGGAGGCTGAGATGCCCCAGGATCTGCATTGGGCAAGCTGGAGATCGAGGAGAGATGATGGCATAAGTTCCAGGCTGAGGACCAGGGAAGACTGCTGTTCCAGCCCAGTCAGTCAGGCAGCTGAAATTTTCTCTTATTTAGCCTTTTTGGTCTATTCGGGTCTTCAATTTATTGGATGAGTGCCACCCATATTATGGAGAGCAATCTGCTTTGCCCAGTATACTGATTTAAATGCTAATCTCATTCAGAAATATCCTCCAGAATATTATTTGACCAAATATCTGAGCATCTCATGGCCCCATCAAGTTGACACATAAAATTAATGATCACACTTTTTTTTAAAGCCCCCTCACTAAGTTTATACAGAAGTCTGTGTTGAGTTGGTATTGTTTTAGAGTGAGTTCTTCCTTAATTCTCTCCATTCTCTTTCACTATAAGTCTGATGTTTCTGGGCAAGTAGACCTAAGAATGAATACCTGAACCATAGTAAATTCTGTAAGTTCATGTCTTCCTGTGAAATAACTGAGGACAGCATTCTTTGTCAACAATCTCCATGTATGGTTGTAGTGATATGTTAAAGCTTACTGAAGAAAGCTAATTGCTTTATGTACAATGGGTATAAGCCTAGTAAAATTAATTTAAATATTTATTTTTCCTCTAAAAGCATAATGTAACAGTCAGAGGTCTCCAGTGAAAAAGATCAATATATAAAAATCAAGGTAGTTTCTTGTTTCTGCAGTCTGCGATGTGGTGGATAGAGCCAGGAGACGTATCTTGGATGCCAGCTCAAGCAGAAGCTTGTGAGAGCTACAAATGTTAAATTGTTAGGTATATCAGTAAATCTTCATGACCAAAAAGAAACACCACACCCATTAGCAGTCATTCCCCTTTCCTCCCTTCCCCCAGCATTTGGAACTAATCACTAATTTACTTCTGTTCCTCTG
>NW_007728228.1:153294-165160 GCF_000696425.1 Galeopterus variegatus
CGTATCTTGGATGCCAGCTCAAGCAGAAGCTTGTGAGAGCTACAAATGTTAAATTGTTAGGTATATCAGTAAATCTTCATGACCAAAAAGAAACACCACACCCATTAGCAGTCATTCCCCTTTCCTCCCTTCCCCCAGCATTTGGAACTAATCACTAATTTACTTCTGTTCCTCTGAATTTTTTTATCCATTTATCAGCATTTGGGTTGTTTCTACTTTTTGATGGTTATGAATAATAATATCACTATAAACAAAAGTTTTGTGTGGGCATATATTTTCAATTCTGTTGGGTTTGTACTGAGGACTGGAATTGCTGGGTCATATGGTAGCTTTAAGTTTAACACTTTGGGGCCGGTCAGTTAGCTCAGTTGGTTAGAGCATGGTGTTGGTAACACTAAGGTCCAGGGTTCGATCCCCGTTACCTTCCAATTGCAAAAATAATATTAATAATAATAATAATAGTAATATGTCTAATATATTGGGGAACTGGCAAAATGTTCTCCAACGTGATCAAAATATTTTACAATGCCATGAGCAGTATATGGAGATTACAATTTTGCCACACTTGTTATTGTCTGCTTTTTATTTATTTATTTATTTATTTTTTAATTTTAGCCATCCTAGTAGGTGTCAAGTGAAATCTCATTTTGGTTTCCATTTGTATTTTCCGGTGACTAATGATGTTCAGCATCTTTTCATGAGCTTATTGGCCATTGTATGTCTTATTTGCAATTTCTATTAAAATCCTTTGTCCACTTTTTAATTGGGCTATTTATCTTTATATTGTTGAAATGTAAGTATCCTTTATCTATTCTTGATACAAGTCCTTTATCAAGGCATTTCTGAATATGACATAAAACTCAGAAACCCTAAACTGAATTAGATAAAAATTCAATATTCTACATAACATATAAAATTACTCAATGAAAAAGTTTAACATAAGAATATCAAAAACATAAATTCCAAACTGGGGAAAATATGTGCAAATTTCATTAGTGAAAAGGGATAACTTCCCTATTATGTAAAGTGCTATTTCATATAAGCAACATACTAACAACCTACTAGATAAATGGTCAATGGATATGTTAAGTTCAAGGAAGAAAATATCAAAATGTACCATAAACATGTGAAAATGTTTATTCTTATTCATAGTAAGAGAAATGAAAATGAAAATTACTCTGAGATGCAATTTTTTACTTGTCAGATTGGCAAAAATAAAAAGTTTGAAAATACACTATATTACTGAGAGTGTGGAGACATGGGAATTCACCAAAAATAGTTGAAAGCATATAAATTGGTAAACATTAATAAGGTCTATCAAGATGATAAGTATACATGCTATTTGACCCAACAATTTTGTTTCTCAAGAATTTATTCCACAGATAATTTTAGCCATTATAAATTTCATATGTACAAGGCTTCATATTGCAGAATTGATTGTAATAATAAAAGAATAGAAACAATATAAATATTTATTATTAGAGGACTACTTAAATAAATTATGGTATGTACATTCATACAACGGGAGTCAATGCAGCTATTAAAAAGATTGAAGAAATTCTCTATAAACTGATTTTTTAAAATATCCAAGACATATTATTGAATAAAAAGCAAATCAAGGCACAGGATAGTAAATATAGTATGTTGCCTTAGTATTCCAGTGTGTTAGGTGGGGAATAGATATATGTCTGAGTGTTTATGCACAGAATATCACTGGGAGAAGATATAAGATATTCATAATATTGCTTGTTTCTAAAGGATATATATGACTGAGAAAAAAAATTAATTTTAAACCACATAAATGCATTACATTTTAAACAAGTAAATAAAATTTAGCTACAGAAAAAGTTTACACAATATTATGTTACATATAATTCCAATTCTTAAAAATTTTTCTTGTTTATTATTTTTTTTTTCTGTTTACATGCCAAGGTATTATTTTTATTATTTTTATTCAAACATAATTGATTATACATATCCGTAGGGTATAGAGTTGATTATCAGTATTTCTGTACAATATGTGATGATCAAATCAGGGTAGTTAGCATATTCATCATTAAAAAATGTACTCATTCTCTGTGTCCATTAACCAATTTCTCCCTAACTCCCCTCCCACTCCCCTTGCCCCCTCTAGTAACCATAGTTCTGTTCTCTCTCTCTGAAATTTCAACATATTAAAAAATGTACTCATTCTCTGTGTCCATTAACCAATTTCTCCCTAACTCCCCTCCCGCTCCCCTTGCCCCCTCTAGTAACCATAGTTCTGTTCTCTCTCTCTGAAATTTCAACATATTATTGTGTTTGTTGTTTGTTTCTTTCTTTGCAAAAGAAATTATTATAAATTACCTAACTCTGTACACTGAGAGGGCCAAGAAATAATAAGATATTAGTAGCAAAGAACAAACCCAGTATCCATATCTTGATTTCTAAATACCGTCTTCCAAAAAAAAGAACTAGGATTGCTTAGAGAAATTGTTAATTCAAGGGCTTCACCAGGGAAATCACAAGATGAGCGTAGGCCATCACATAGTACCAGAAGTGCTCAAGAAACAAAAGGAGAGCAGCATGTCAAGGGGACACAGGATCCAATCTGGAAGAGCTCCTAATGTCCAAAACGGGAACAATTTGAGCACTAAAATAAGTAATATGATATTAGATTACAACCCAAAATATAAAATAAATACTAATATTTATTGATATAAGCATATGACTGAATAAATAAATAAATGAAGGAGCAGAGACTAACCTTCCTTACAGAAGAATTCCAAATAGTATATGTAAATACTTCCCCTTGCAGGAGTGGAGCTTAATTCCACCCTTTACCCAAGGGTAGGCTAGATATACTTAGTGAGTCCCTTTCAAATAATTGAATAGAGAAAAAGGAAAATATCAACTTTACAGTGGAGAAAAGTGGCAAACAATACCCTACCATGAGCCCAAGGGTAACACCATCAGTGATAGCACGTAGTCATCATGCACACTGACTGTTATTATGTGATGAGAAGGACATTTTTATGCATTTGTGGTGTTTTCCCATAAATCCAAACTCAATGAGGTCTAATCATGAGAAAAATATCCAACAAATCCAGGTTAGGGAACATTCAACTAGATGCCACTAATCCTCAAGATTGTGAAGGTCATGAATACAGGGAAAGACTGAGAAACTGTCACAGACTAGAGAAGACTGAAAAAACATGCAACATGGTACATTCAACTAGATGCCACTAATCCTCAAGATTGTGAAGGTCATGAAAACAGGGAAAGACTGAGAAACTGTCACAGACTAGAGAAGACTGAAAAAACATGCAACATGGTACCCTGGATGAAATCCTGGAACATAAAGTAAACATTAATGGAACACCTAGTGAAATCCGAATAAAGTCTACAGTTTAGTTAATAGAAATGCACCAAATTTAAAGAAAAGACTTAGAGACTTCAGTCTATACATTTCAGTAGATTATTTCCTAGCCACAATTGTGCCTGGACAAAAGTAGGGAAAAGACTCTGACACTAGCCTTCTCTTCTCATGGTCTTCCTTTTCTCCACCATTTTCACCAGTTCTTCCAAAGCGGTCTCCATGACTCATTTCTTTAGATGGAATGAAAGGAGAAATAAGGACAGCACTGTTCAGAGGGGGCAGTTCAGTCTTTCTGAATGAAAACTGCATGGAGGAGGGAATCACTTATTCTAATCAGATGTAGTGGAAATTGAGCAGTTATGTCACGATTGGCTCCTTCCTGGGACATCTATTCATGAATAGATGAACATTCCTGTATAGATAAATTAATGCATAAGAAATCTTAAAAATGGCCAAAATGTGCTTTTCAGAAGCAGGTCACACTCATAACTATTTCTGTGGAAACCATTTAAATTAAAGGAGTAACATGATATACTTTTAAAAATAAATACATATAAAGCCCAAAGCAGAAAGCCAATGAGGAGTTTGTATATTAAGGAATTTAATTCTCTTTTAAGAATATTAGTGAAGTACTGAAAATTCTACATTAACTTCATGTTATGTGCAGGAAGCAATCTCTGGTGCTCTCAATCTGCTATTAAAGATAAACCTAATGAAATTTTCATTTGATGCTTAGCTCTATTATGCTTGAAATATAATACTTTCCTCAAATGTTAATATTCCATCCTTGAAAAAGTGATTAAAATACTTCACTCTACTGATATCTTTTATATAACCTTTTTACTGAATTATTCTTTATGTCTTTAAAAGTGTAATTACAGCCAGGTTGACATAAACCAAACTACCCTTGAAACTTTGTTAACATGTTTGGTTACCTCAAATAACTCAGCCTCATTAGTGACTATAACCACAAAGCAGCTGAAACATTCGTATGAATGTTTGTATCCCCAATAAATTATAGTCAAATGCACGAACAGAGCCAATACACTTCCATTTTTACACGTAAGTGGTTCCTTAAAAGGTAATATTTTTCTACTTCTTTCTCTCAGGATTTCTGTTCTAAAATTCAGTCAGGACTAATAAGGTGATAACTAACACAAGTTGCTTTTTTTTCCCCCTGAAAACAAACTTCCAAGGTGCCTCAGAATGGAGAGGTGAGATGATGGATGTAAGAAACTGAGAAAAAATAAGAAAAAACAACAATTCCTGATAGCTGACCACTGTTAGCTGGCAGTCAACAGCTAGGCTGTATTCCTTGCTGAACATAAACAATTTCACAGAATATCAACATCAGGTAATATTAATCTGTGACCCTGATGGAACAAGACAAAAACAAGAACACAATGTAACCACATTCCTCTCTCATAGCAAATATGAGCTACTAATACTCCCTCACCAATGACAGCCCTGCTTTCTTCTTTCCACTTCTTATATCAAAATTATTAATATACTCAATTACCAAATAGTCTTCATTTTCTGACAATGCAATCAAGAACAGACATGCAAATCACTCGGTGCAAGCCCAAACCCTACACCAAGACCATCCTAATCCCATATCACTGAGATTGGTTTCCCCATAGGACGTAGTTTTCCTTGTTGCAGCAAGTAAATAAAGCTAAATTTGACTGTAAGAGTTTTCTCAGTGGTATTTGGGCACTGAGCTTTAAAAAGACAAACATAATATTTTTCCTATGGAAAAATTACCAGGAAGCAGAAGGTCTTGGTGGTGGGGTTGCTGTTGTTCTTTTTTGGGGGGACATAATGGAGAGTGACATGTACATGTATGTTGGCCATGGTGGGAAGAAGAGCAGAAGAGAGTTACGAACCGTAGATGAAGAACAAGTTATGTTACAGATTGAGAGACTTTAGTTTTGCTTTATTTTTCTTTCTTATATTGTCCTGATCCTCAAATTCCCCTTAATCCCAACATTGACCCCTCCTTCGGCATTCTCCATGAATAAAAAAAAAAAAAAAAAATGGCATCAGCACTGTTGTTCCTGTTTAAGTCCATTAATAACAACCCTCTTCTCCATGAATAAAAAAAAAAAAAAATGGCATCAGCACTGTTGTTCCTGTTTAAGTCCATTAATAACAACCCTCTCTTTGCCATCTAAATTCTGAACCAGATGAGAAATAGATCCAAGAGTGAGACATATGGATGTCAAAATAGGCGAAGCTGTATTACTGATGCGGGCTACATTAGAGCTTGTGCCCAAAGCCCGTGACCAGATTGGCTTGCTGATGTTTGCTGCTCACACTTTCCTAGCCTAGACTTTGGGATACCCTAACAGAGGAAGATTTTGTTTTTCAGGGCAGACATAACTACTTAGGATTTCTTCTTTGTAATGGTGCAAAATAAAGAATGAAAGAGAGAGACCAGTTTCCCAGAGTTTACAAATATTTTAATAGATAACCTCCACTCCTCTGCTCAGTTCAAAAATGTAGACCAGTGATGTCACCAAATAATCTAATAGTTTATTCCAGCAGGGCTTCTTATATGGAGGTCACTGTGTATAAAAGCACATGTAGTACATTTTAGACCCTCCACAGTACTCTCCAATGATTTGTATTCATCTAATCCATTGAGCTTATTCATTAAACCTGTGATTATACATGATTGTGGCTATTCTCTTTAGCAGGGAGAAGGGGAGTGCTGTTTCCATCTTTATGTAGCCACTCCTCCAACATCAGCCATTGCTCTTTTGTGGATATTCTTTGCACCTCTGATACAGTATAGATTTCACCCACCAGAAGGCACTGAAATGGACAAGAACTGTGTTCTTAATTAATTAACTCTAATGTCACACTGTATTTGAAGCTGAAAATTCTTTCCTGTTCTAATTACATTCAGCCACATTGTCTTATACTGTATAGGTTACTAGGGGCTCTGCGCTGATATAAAATGACAATATTAATAAAGTAGTAAAATGCAACACATCAAGATGCCACAAGGTTGAATATAAACTTCTTTCATTATTAAACCTCTGGGAAAATTTAAATGTAGATATGTTGACTTTGCGATTAGAGGCACAGATCCTGAAGCAGACTACCTGACTTCAAATCCCAGTACTTACACTTACTAAGTTTGTGTTCCTGGGCAAGATAATTAACCTCTCCATGCCTCAGTTTCCTAATCTGACAAATGAGAATAATAATGAGATTTATAGGGCTGTTATGAGAATTAATATATTTAAGCTTTTAAAGACTTAGGTGGCAGATAAAAAAGTGCTTTATAGAAATTATCATGATTTTATTATTGTACTTATGATTTAAACTTAAACATCATTAAAGTCTAAAAATTACATTTATGGCACAGTCCATGCCATGGTGGGGTCTTGAAAAGAATAGCTTGGGCTGCCCTTTCTGAGTTGGCAAGGCCCCGGAGGGAGAGCTGCTGGCAGGGCCACAGCTACAAGCACTTGCTTTCACTGTAAAGATCTCTGCCTCGTCATAGTGGTGCTGCTTTCACTTTCTCTTTTGATGTTTTGGTCAGCGTGGCAGTTTCCTGAGTTTCCAAAAGATGCAGAAAATGACAAACAGTTGTTGTCATAAAATTAGATTATTCCACAAAAGATCTGAGAAGATTGAACAACTCCAAATTGTCCCTTTTGAGTCAATTTATTACACCAATGGATGTTTTAAAAACACCTTATGAATAGCCATGAGCAATTGTTTTTACCAAAGAAATTAATAAACAATAGAAATCCCCCTCCTCTTCCCACCATCTGGGTAAATGGTTATATGGATTACAAAATGAGAAAAAGAAAAATATGGCACCCTCCTAGGGGATGTCCTAAATATGACTTAAGTTGGAAACGTCATTTACAAGGGATTACATTAATGGTAAGAGAATGGTTGGAATTAATGGAAAAAGATATTATAGGAAGAATTAAGTTTATGAGAAAGCAATAGAAATCCCCATCCTCTTCCCACCATCTGGGTAAATGGTTATATAGATTATAAACTGGGAAAAGGAAAAATTTGGTACCCTCCTAGGGGACGTCCTAAATATGACTTAAGTTGGCAAACGTCATTTACAGGGGATTACATTAATGGTAAGAGAATGGTTGGAATTAATGGAAAAAGATACTATAAAAAGAATTAAGTTTATGAGAAAGAATGCGTAGAAACCCTGTTACTCATTGGTGTCCTATATTAAATAAGAACATCTTAGTAAGATATTGGGACAAAAACATATGATACACAACTTTCCCTCCTAAAAATAAAGATTATAGATGGAATTTAAAATGCACCTAGTTTCATGAGGGATGGTGCTTTGCACTTTGACACTTTACATTGGGCCACACAGTTGCTATATTAAGTACATGCATGATAAAGCTGTTCAAATATCCTTTATTCTTTTTCCAAATGAACAATAGGTTCATGCTTATAGAAATATGAGAATCATTAAATTTTTAGTTGATTATAAGTTTAATTGTTAGATTTATAAGTTTTAAATATAATTGTTAGAATTTTTATAGTATTTAAAAGTTAAAAATATATATAAAGTTTGTTTAACTAATTTATGCTTGCTGGTAGTAATAAGTTTAAGGTTAACATGAGGACAAGAAGAAAACAAACACAATGGTGAAAAATGTCAAGAACAGCGAGTCACAGACTAATTGACCACACAACAGATACAATCACCAGAAAGAATTGGCTGACCACTGAGTTTTATTTAACCTTGTAGATTATTAATTTTATGAACAAGTTTTATTTAACTTTGTAGATCATTAATTTTATGAGAACTGGTGTAATTTTAAGAAAAGTTTCCTTTTGACTATTGGTTTAATAATTCTAAAGGTTTATGTAGTTAAAATGCCCACGTTAACCCCCCTATGTTGTGTAACAAATAAAAATGCTGTTTTCAGTCTAAAGGCTGCTTCAGCTGCTTTAGCTACTCTGGCTGTGACAGCACTGACAGTCCGCAGGCTGAGAACGTGCTTCAGAGGAACCGAGGTCTCTGCCTGTGTTTTTTATTTTCGCCGCTTCCTCATCCCTTTTTCAAGGACCCCCAACTCGACTGGAGCTGGTCTCCGGCACATTTAAGCCAAAAAAATCACTCCTCCTTGCCCCCAATTTCTTATTCTGCTTATGGTCAGCTAATGTGGTTCTCTATCCCCAGATGTTTGAGGAGATCTGTTCAGCAGCCAGATGTTTTTATTGGAAAGGCTATTGTTTCCTTAGCAACTCTGAAGTCAACTCATTCCAACCCAGAGTTTCTGATGTGCCTCATGTTTATTGTCAGTTTTATTGAGCTATAATTTACAAACAATAAAATTTACCAATCTTAAATATAATTTGATGAGTTCTGAGAACTGTTAACAGTTTTGTAGCCACCATCACAATCATGATATAGAAGATTTCCATCACTCCAAAAAGTTCCTTCATGCTCCATTTTAGTCAATAGACTCTGCACAAACCCTGGATCCTGGCAACTACCAATTTGCTTTCTGTCACTATAATTTTGCATTTTGGGGGAATTTTATATAAATGGAATCATACATTATATTCTCTCTGGCTTCTCTTACTTAGCAAAGTGCTTTTGAGATTTATCCATTATCTTGCATACCTCAGTAATCCATTTCTTTTTATTACTAGGTAGTAGTTCATTGAATGAATACAGCAACATTTTTTACTTCACACACATGCACACATGCACACATACAAAATAGAAAATGATAGATTTTCTGAGGTACTGGGATAAAAGGAAAAAGCTACTGAAAAATCCTGTCTGGCTGTTCTGAGGACTGAGAGGATCAATGTCTTTTCAAAACTGTAACTATTTTGTGAAGACATATTTCTTGACCATAACATCTGTATTTCTGCCTGCATTAAAATAAAACCTGATCCAGGACTGCATGCCCATCTTCTACTACTTACACAAAAGCATTCTGCATTCTATACTCACTACACCAGCTCAAGTGCCTCCAAACCTCTTCATTTCTACAAAAGTTCCTTTTGTCAGGAATGCCCTCCCCTTCCTTGTCAATCTATCAAATTCTTTTTGCTTATTACTACAACTCAGTTGAGATGTCACCTCCCCCGTCATGCCTTTCCTGATCTCTTCAAGCAGAATGAATTACCTCTTTCTTGATGTCCCCAAAGCACCAGGTATATAACTCAACTATCTCACTCATTTAATGAGAATTTATTATCAGGTTCATTTGATGAATGAAGGTATGTCTCTTATGGAAAAGAAAAGGGTGTTCAACTTTGTTTCCCCAACCATAATTGCAGTGTTCAACACCAAAGTAGATATTTAAGAAATGTTTGTTTAACATAAGAAAGAAAATGAATAAATAAATAAATAAATGAAAGTGCTCTCCTGTTGATACACACCTGTCATGGATAATACAAGTACATGAATGACAACTCACTGTTCTACTTGCCTGGAAATCCACTACTTTGCACTCCATCGGTTTTCGGTGGGACATAGAAGTCTGCTAATGCTCTGATAAACCTGGCTGAATTTTAAAGAAACAACTGCTATCCACTGAAAGGTGTACTTAATTATTCACAGGGCATAGGAGTTCCTGTGACATGACTAGCAACAAGCTCCTGGCCCTTCAAACGGGAAGAATGCATTCATAATTAAAATGTGACCCATGCTGTCTCCTGCTGCCAGATTTCCTTGAGTAGACACGGGAGATGAAATTCTAATTATGACATTTGAAGAAATAAAATTCTCTAGGGAAAACAGCCTCCAAAGACAGACTGCATGTCGACAGCTGTTGTGGAAATTACTTATTTTAACCTTTGCCATAAAAATTGTAAAACCGACTCAGCTCCTTCTTCGTAGCAGACATTTTGGGAGATGGATTTGTAGGTATGTTTTGGGGATTAGCCTAAAGCCAAGACGGCATCATTTTGCAACAGAAGTTCCATTAAAGTTTCTTAAATTTCAGTGAACTTCTGCTCAGGAAGTCCTTTTAAATTTTGATGAGCTGACATTTGAATATTTCTGTAGCAGATGGCTATCAGCTAAAAGAAGTACACAATATTTTATTCTTGCTAGCTAAAACCAAATGTGGAATTTATGATAGATATTTTTTAATTAAAACTCTTAAAACATTGGCTCATACATTTCATATTTTACAAAATGGAAATTCAAACTGACTTGGACTTAAACTCAAGTTTCTAGGTATAATTTTTTGATCNCATTCATAATTAAAATGTGACCCATGCTGTCTCCTGCTGCCAGATTTCCTTGAGTAGACACGGGAGATGAAATTCTAATTATGACATTTGAAGAAATAAAATTCTCTAGGGAAAACAGCCTCCAAAGACAGACTGCATGTCTACAGCTGTTGTGGAAATTACTTATTTTAACCTTTGCCATAAAAATTGTAAAACCGACTCAGCTCCTTCTTCGTAGCAGACATTTTGGGAGATGGATTTGTAGGTATGTTTTGGGGATTAGCCTAAAGCCAAGACGGCATCATTTTGCAACAGAAGTTCCATTAAAGTTTCTTAAATTTCAGTGAACTTCTGCTCAGGAAGTCCTTTTAAATTTTGATGAGCTGACATTTGAATATTTCTGTAGCAGATGGCTATCAGCTAAAAGAAGTACACAATATTTTATTCTTGCTAGCTAAAACCAAATGTGGAAATTATGATAGATATTTTTTAATTAAAACTCTTAAAACATTGGCTCATACATTTCATATTTTAAAAAATGGAAATTCAAACTGACTTGGACTTAAACTCAAGTTTCTAGGTATAATTTTTTGATCTGACTGTCAACAGATGAAAGCTTCTCTAAGCTACCTATCCTATAGCCATTTAAAACGTATTTAAAGATCATTACATGTAATCAAGTACTGTTTACTCGATGTTTACATAATAATGGTAAGATAAACTATCTGAGAATTGGTTTGTTCATCCGCTATTCTTTTAGAAATTTCTATGTAAGGATTTCTTTTTTTTTTTTTTAGTAGGTAGCTAGTCTGTGCTGNTTCTTTGTAAGGATTTTTTTTTTTTTTTTTTTTTTAGTAGGTAGCTAGTCTGTGCTGAATCTTCTATATTCTGAAGGATATTTAGAATAAGTCAGGTTTCCTGACCTGCAGGGATTTCACAACCCTTGTGGAAAGATAAAGTTAATATACACAGAAAATCACATATTTTTAAAAAAAGAAACATTAAAAATGCAACAAAAAATCTCAGTATTCACAGATGATTGAAGATGGGGATGTCGAAGTCTTTACTCAAAGATTTACATGTAATAGCAGCAAGATGTGTCTCTTTTAGTTTCTCTCCTAATGTTCTAATGATTTATATATTCTAATGTTTCTGCTTTTCTGATTGAACCCTGACTGATACAGAATCCAATTTTTTATAACATCGTAGTTAACATTTCTCCTGAAAATCACTTTTCTCTATTTTTAGTAGCGTTTTATCCTTTAAACAAAGGCTGGATTTGGATGGACTAAAAAACCTTACAATTCT
>NW_007728228.1:166824-169474 GCF_000696425.1 Galeopterus variegatus
CTGTCAATACAAAATGTCTGTCAATATTGTCTTGTTTTTCTCTGTAGCCATGTTAGGACCTCATAACTCAATCTACTGGTGCCTCCACTCGCCTGCAGACTCTTTCCTATTGTAGTTTCTGTATTAATCCTGACAAATGCAGGAAGTAGACCAGCATCCTCATGCTCTGACTACCCCTTCCTGGTCTGGTCTGGTGTGGCATATATCTAACACTCACTGAGAGTCAGAATTGGTTGTGCTGGCGAAGGCTGCTGGCTTACCATGCTGCTCTTTGAGATATCTTCACTAACAATGAAATTCAGGTTTAATTTCCCTGCAGATAACCCCTGAGATCCTACTTGCCCTCTATGCCAAAGCTCTCTCTTTGTGTTCCTTTTATTGCTTTATTGCATAAGGCTAAAGCTCTGCCTTGGTCCTTCCTCTTAACCCCCAGCTAAGTATTGCCTAGTACTCTACTTTCCTCCCAAGAACTATATGCTCTGCCTCGCCCAGACACATTTCCTACCAAAGTGCTGCTCAATACTGTGGCCCGCTTCCAAAGTGGGTTATTGTGAGTATGGACTTAAGGACATAAACTTCTTAAATCTCAAATACTGAGTCTACCTTTATTCCCTGGTGGAGCGCTTTCTCCGTCCTGCACCATAGGTGCTGTATTTGCACCTGATAATTTTATGATACTTTAGACACCCCTCATCACCTAACCAACTCCTCCAGTCATTGTTCCTGTCTTGTTATGCATTCATGTTTTGAATAGACTCTATCCATGACTTCACTCTGTGACTGAATAACTAAACTACTTTTAAAAGACATGTACAGGAGATGAATATGTAAAAAAAATACACAATTTTGAGGAAGATGCAATAGATAACATGATTCAGCACAGTATTCCTTTTACTGAGCATCCATGCACAATGCTTGGGTTTACATCTTATAGAAGAGACAGTCATATAGCTTATAAATATACAAAGCACATATTTTCTAGGCCATATCAACCTGAAGTATACAAAAGGGCACCTTACCAAAACTATTTGGGTTCATATAGGAATTTAATCCACAAATACTTCAGGGAGTCCCCAGTAATCTTACTTACTACAATAGCATGTACTGTTTTCTTCCTCCTCTGCTGTAGCTCACTGTGGTGCTATGTCCTGTCAATAATGATTTAAAAAGCATGAGTCCTGCTATTGATGAATTCTGGCTGCTGATGCTAACACCAACAAAAGTATTAGATGTTTGTGTTAAGGCAGCCAGTGACAGAGGTTAAGAGTATCTGCACTGATAGTAAAGATGGCACAGCTTACTATGTGCTCGCTTTAGTCATGTCAGTTCTTGTGTCTGCCCATCAATCCCTTCTTTTTCTTTTGGAAACACTAACTCTTCTGCAAAGAAATGCTCCTACCCTACCACTAAACATGAGTTCTGAAAAGGTATACATTTTTAAAAGCATCCCCACCTCCCCATCTCTCATCTACGTGACTTCCTTGGTGCTGGGTACCTAGTTCAAACTAACTCTCTACATGGATTTTTGAACTTGACACTAGATTAAGCAAGGGTCAGCTTTTCCAGAGAAATAGGTCACGAGGCCCTGGAGTTTCCACAGTCATATGGTCTGCTGTGTGGAAGACCCAATTTGCAGCATGAAAGTATGAAGTCATAATGGAGAAAAAGAAAAACAGGAGAGACATAGAGAAATCCCTGGCCTCATTAACTTCTTTGGTATGAGTTTCACCCAATGTCCAGCTTTACTTCTGCCTTCCCTGCAGTTATTTAACCCTTCACTCAGATACCTTGAGTATCTTTCTCATAAATTCCCCCTCTTGCTTAAGCTAATTCAAATAAAGTTTCTGTCATTTTCATCAGAAAAGAAAGAGAAAGAGAGAGAGAGAAAGGGAAGAAGGGAGAAAAGAGGAAGGAAGGAAGGAAGGAAACGAGGAAGGGAGAGAGGGAGGGAGGAAGAAAAATATGCAAAGAGGTCCATGTTTCTGCTGATGCCAGGAAGCGGCATCACTGCCTATCAGTATCAGCTCTGAGCTCCTTGTTGCTGGATTTAGAACAATAATACCTGAACTATGGACTTTTTCTCCTGATTTATTATTATTATTATTATTATTGAAGCCTTAGTATCAATACTGTTAAATACTGAGCTCTCATTTTCCAGCCACCTTTTTGTTAATAAATGTTCTCACTGAGATATTTTAATCCTCCTCCTCCTGGGTTTTAATTCTGAATCCATGCAAGCTGTGATATATTCAGAATCATGCACTCCGTTTTCTCCCATCCAAAACTAGCTTTATGACTCAGGCCAAATTTCTGTGCCTTTATTCTCTCTTACCTTAGGATGAGTTGTCTCCCAGAATGCTTTTCAGCTTCTAATTAAAATTCCTAGAGTTTTTCATCCTGTCATTAAAACCTGGATTATTTGGTCAGCCATATAGAACTTCATGGAGTAGAATATTACCAGGCAGGACCATACAGAAGAGGTGGTAGTGGAGATGAGTCATGAAGAATGAATTTGATTCTGAACCTGCAGATAAAATCCAGATTTGTTAGTTTAAAAAAATGTCAAGAATGTGTGCACTCCTTCCGTGTGTCTCAGAGTCACTTCCCAGAACAAAAAAGTATATTTCAAACCTGCTAGCTAGACAAAATT
>NW_007728228.1:170909-184340 GCF_000696425.1 Galeopterus variegatus
CACATGAGCTATCCTCCAATCCTCCAGTTTGTTAGAATCAACTTGTCCTTGTTAACTTAAATAAAATTGGTTCTACCCAGTGTGAAAAGGGAAAGTCAGCATCTCCTGCCAAGGATTTCTGGGGTGGAGAAGTTAACTTGTTTGTATTGTCAACACTTCCTGTTCTGATTTTCTCTTTCCATTGAGTTCTCAATCTCTTTTCTTCCTTTTTCCTGCCTGCATGCTCCCTATTTACAGCACTACACCCTGCTAGACATTGTTCTTACACCCTTACTCCCCAAAATATACTGCTACAAGTCTATGTGTAGCCACCTACTAAACAACTGGGGGTGAGGAATGTTATATGGGCTTACTTCAAATATCAACACATAAATTGTTTTTATAACTTATTCTTCAGTGTCCCTGGACCATTCCCATCTCCTTTATGAAAATTCCACTAGTCACCTCTTCCAGTTAGGTCCAACCTCCTGACTTCTTTTTCAGTGTCTCTCTTCCTTGATTTCATTATTTCTTAGTTTAATCACCCTCCACCCCAAATTTTTGTTCCCTTTTTGTGCAGAACACTGTGTTTTGTGTAGCTCTTTGGCTCCCTCCTGGCTATACCTTAAAACTGCCATCCCACTGTCACAATTGTCCATCAAGGTATTTTACTACCTAAAGATAATCTCTCTTCCAAGGAGAATTCTGAAACCAGCTTCTGTTATGAACTACCTTCATTACTCCAACAACACATGTAATGAGTGTCTGATTATCAGACCATGTGCTAGACTCAAGGAATACAATAGTGAATAAAACATGGTCCTGCTCACAAGGATTTGATAAACTAGAAAGGATATGTTTATTTTTTATAACCACAGTTACAGGCACATAGGAAGAGCATAATAACAGGCAATATAAGAAATAAGAAAAGAAATGGAGTCCTCTTTTCAGGTAGTTAAAATTAATGTCGATTTTATCTGGGATCATATGAAATGTGATTAATAGCAAAATAGTACGGTTAATGAATTTTGTAAGTCTCTTCCAAACCCCTGAATCACAGATTATTTTTTTCACCGATCCTCCTAGACAAAAATTTGACCTCATGAATATACAGTAGTTTTGGAATTAGAAATATTTTTAGTCATGAGTTACACATCAATACAACGGAACTGCAGAAAAGACAGTATCCTTGAGAAGCATTTAGAACGTTTTATTAAATAATTAACTGAAATCATTTTAAGTTACTCTCTCCTAAGGGATAGATTAAACTTCCTTATGAAAGAGTCTGCAAGATGGTCATATAAAGCTTACGCTGATACTTATATTATTTAATAATAATATAAATCAATTCTTGAAAGGCTTTATGTTTTTGAAAAGAGACTGTACTGAAAATGGATGAAGTCTTAAATGAACTAAATTGATTTAAGAAACGTTTAATGATTTCTAGAGTAACTATATTTTTGAGAAAAGACATAGAGATTTCTATTCTGTGTATTTCATTAAGAGTTTTCATTATCACTGTCATTACACTAATAGACTTTTTAGTATCTTCACAGTAATTTGGGATTTTCACTTGAAAACTGCAGGTATGCCTCTGTCCTTGCTGTACTGTTTGTCCAAAGGATACAGCATAAAACTTTCTTAACTCCTCTTTGTCTGAAATGTTATTATAGGACACAGGGGTCTATTTACCAAAAAGCTAATGAACCTTAACCCTCAGATCCCCTCATTCAAGGGCCATTGGAGAAGCCCTACCATTGGGTTTCACCTGGTCGCATGTTTTTTTTTTATAAAGTTTGCAAAAGTAGGAAATTCTAGCTACAGGTAAGAATTCCATTGTAAGTGCCATTTCTATTACAACCTTTCTGCCCCTAAAACATTTTTGGAGTATGGCTAAAAGGAAGTTGTATTAGAGATATATTTAGTTTGGGTTTGGTAGTATACATACATAGCTCAGAACCACTCCTGTTTATAGTTAAGGTATTACTGTCTGGTATAGAAATAGATTCCAGTAATATTCCTACCTGCCCAATGTACCAACACTCACCCAGGTTTTGTCATGAAGATCCAGGACCAGAATGATACTGAAATACGAATATAGCCTATGATATCCAGCACCAGAAATACATAAAAGTGGAGGAGGAAAAAAATGCATCGAAATATGTAGAACCAAAATGGAGTCTATTTCCAAAACTTTAAAAAAAAAATTATCAATATACAACACAGTTGATTTTTGTGTCCCTTTACCAATTCCTTTTCTCCCCCTCCCTTTCCCCCTCCCCCCCCACCAACATCATATCTGTTCACTTGCCTTAACAAGTTCAAGGAATTGTTGTGATTGTTGTGTCTTCTTCCCTCCCCACATTTATTTTTTCGTATATTTATTAATTCATTCATTTTTAGCTCCCACAAATAAGTGAGAACAATCTCTCTCAGAAATTTACATCTCATATTACTGTATTAAAGATTAACTCAAAGAAGAAAAAACAACAACAACGAAAAAGAATGGAATCTGTACAAACTCTTCCAAACATCATTTATGTAAAATTTTAAGCAGGAGATTGGGTTCTTATCAAAGCCTAGTTCAAACAGAAGTTCTTATTATCAATAAGTTTGGTAATTCAATTATGTACACGCTTTATTTTTTTTTTCTTTATTGACAGGAATCATGCAAAATATGATTTATTAGCATTTCCATGTTTGTAAAGCAAAAATCTGTAGTGTACAAGAAATAATGAAAAAATCATAACAGTTTATATATGAAAGAAACTCCATAGAAGTTTTCTAAACTTTGACAACAATCCTAAAAACTTTATAGCATTACCAATGATGAGTTTTGAAGCTAAAACTTTTCTAAATTTTATCAATAATAAAGAAATTTTGAAACAACCACGCTAGATGTAGGTGGTATTTTTAAAAAGACATTGTAGAGGCAGTTAATCAATAAAAATATATCTCTTTTTAGAAAAAAGTTTGTGGTAGATTCATTTGTCAGCCTTTGAAAATTCATTAATTATTGTGATATTTTTGCTCATTCAAAATAAGTATAAACTTTCTTACCTAATTTTGCATTCATGGTTTATATTCTACTACTTAAAGAGGGGCCCAAAATTTTATAAGTTGCAGGGCCCACAAATCTTGATCTGCCAAAAAGACAGTGTAAGGAACTAGAAGTGCATCCTTTTTCACTAAATCCCAGTCCTCTTCCCACACTCAGACTAGGTCCCTGTACACTTATATACACTTAGGCCTCAATCTCTCTTTTTTTTTTTTTTTTTAATATTTGAAACAGCTGCCACCATTTCTGTCCCTTTCCTTTTACAATCCTATTCCCAGGAACTTACAATCAAGTGGGACACAGACAGGTCACCCTTACTTATTGTCCCAATGTTGTATTTTGGCCAAAGAAACCCTTGGACATGTATCCATGCCAATAAAATTACACATATGAGGGCTGTATTAGTTTGTTTCTGTTGCTTTTAACAGAGTGCCTGGAACTGGGTAATTTATAAATAAGCAATATTTATTGCTTACAGTTTTGGCGGCTGGGAAGTCCACAGTTCAGGGAATACATGTGGTGAGGGCATTGTTGGTGGTAGCTTTATAACAATGCAGGGTATCACATGGCAAAATGGCAGAAGTGGAGAGAGAGAGACTTCCTCACATGCTCTCCTTTCAAAGCCATTGGAACCACATTATGACCACCATTAAGCCATCAATAGATCAATCCATTCACTAGGGTATGGTCCTCAAAATCTAAGCATCTCTTCAATGCCTGACCTTTCAATTACTATAATTGAATTCCCACCTTCTTAACACTGTCACAGTGGAGATTAAGTTTCTAATACCTGGAACTTTGGGGGACACAATTCAGTCCATAGCAAGAGTCCTTCAAAAAGTTTGTGGAAAATGAAATTAAAAGATAATACAAATATTCCCATGAACTTTTTGAAGAAACCGTCATATCTCATTAAATCTAAAATGCTTATATGGGATAGGTACTGGAAAAATAACTGAGAGAGCTCCAAGACTTTTGTGCAGGAGCAGTTATGTACACAATTACCCTACACTGCACAAAACTTCATAGTCCTTGAATGAGAGAAGGAAGTAAAATTCTGGATTGGTTTGGTCCATCTCACTCAAAGATTCAGCTTTATGTACTCTTAGCATTCTTGTCTCCTAAAGCCCCAGAAATATAAGTATGTACCTTGCCCACTTTAAAGGTAAAAAAAAAAAAAAAAAGGAAAATTTATAGGAAGAAAATAAAAATAGGAACTGTAAGAAAACTTTTAAAGAAATTTCATATACTTCTTCGTTATTTAGTCTTTTTTTTTTTCCTTTTTGTCTTTTTTCGTGTCCGGCAACGGATCGCAACCCTCAGACTAGCATGTTTCCAAGTTTCCTCCAGTGACCAGAGAGAGCCTTTTTACTTGGCAAGAAGAAGAAATGTCTTGCTAAGCCAGCTTAATCTCAAGTCTGTTGACAGTATCATCAGCTGGTACTGGGTGATGCCAAAGACTGGGAAGTGTCAAGCAGATTGTTTGGAGATGCTGGAATGGCTACTAGCTCTCCCATTGCTGCATCCAGAGGCATGACTGATTACAGAACGAAGGTAAATTAGTGACAGATATCTCAAAGAAATTGTGACACCCTGAGTGACAATTCTCCGACTCCATCCTCTCTCTAAGCCAAGAATCATGTGATTTTAATTCTTTTACCAGGTGAGAACTCATTAGGCGCCCATCACCATCATATTTTCTCAACTCCACAGTCCTATAGCAGTCAAAGAATACTTATTTTCTTCCTAACTAGGGTGATGACTAACAGCCGGTGCCATTAGACAAGGCACAACATCTCATGGAACAGGGTGCAGGTAATGATTATGGCCACCCACGCCAGCCAGAATATAACAATGACTACCTCTTGTCACATGATGAAACCCAATCTTCTCAACCATTTGAATGAATCAAAGCAGAAGATAAAAAAGAAACAGTGTAGGAAGGAATTGTAGTTCTTCTGCTCCAGACACCATTCCATCCTTCCAATTCCTGGAAGAACATAGATGGCTCCTTGCAGAAGGTTGCTATATACAGGGCATATGTAGTATTATATATAGTATTAGGCATACAGACTACACAGCTTGCTGATAACAGTTGAGCTTTCTATTAATAAGGCACATAGAGTAAGCCTCAGAGCCAACGTTGAATGGCCAAGCATTGTGTTGTTTTGGTGTGAAGGGTGTCACGTTGTTTGATTGGACGAAGTTTGGGTAATCCAATAGTTAAAAAAAAAAATTCCTTAAATGTTTGAATTGTAAATGGGGTTTCTGTATTAGGCAGGCATCAGCAAATCTGAAGCAAAAATATATTATGGTAATTGTCAGTCTATATGTTAAACCATAATGGATGTTAATGACCCGATAACTTCAATATGCCGATTTCGGGCTGGGCCAACACCAGAGAAAGGCATTCCAGACTTCCATTCATCTGTGCAGTTAGGAATTACATTAATATTTTTGGTTTGTTTGTTTAGTATTAGCCAAATCTTCATAGGTGACCTATAAGCATACTCCAAAAAGTTCATGAAAAAACAGAGTTGGAAGATAATACAAATATTTCCATGAACTTTTTGCAGTACTCTCGTAAATCTGTCTCAGGCCAGCTGAGTGTGTATGATGTACTTCTTTCTTAATTGTTACACACATACACTCTATGAGCAATAGGGATAGCACCAAATTGATTGGCCTCTTCATTCTGGATTACAGTAACTGCTCAGTAAATATGTTGTTATATGAATAACCTTTTCATTGGGATGAGCCCCACCCAGAGCCTCAAAGTTAAATAACAGAAGAGCCAGTCAAGGACCCACTTGAATAAATTCCAAGTTTTGAGCATCAGTTGTGTTGTCTAAGTTTGACTGAGAAGTTATGGGTTACAGGAAAATACATTTGAATTGTAATAAAAATTTCAGGAGACAATGTGCTGAATGAAGGACTCAATAACATGTTAACAAGGACAATATTTGGGGGCCCATGGACCTTTTTACATCACATGCTGCTGAACGCAGAGGCAAATAACTCCTCATATTTAAGGTTATCTTTAGAAAAAATATGATTGTCCAGAACCTTCTAGAAAGCTGTAATATGGGGTATACAAATAGAAGATTGTTCAAATAAAATAAATATGTGTATAGTAAATCTCCTTTTCTTATTGAGCACTTTATGTCTTGAGTGTTGACAGTGCAGTATTTTGTCTGGTGCATGCCCTTCTAAGGAAAAGAAAAAATAGAGTTCAACCAGCTAGGCTATAAATTCAGAATTAATAGAAAAATGAATTATTCCTCCATATTTATAGCTTGTGTATAAATATCTGGCCTTTGTCTTCATAGCTGATTTTCTTATGTGAAAATTAATAGTGGATAAGAACCTAGTTGCTCTCAAATGCCAGAACTCTTTAACTTGCTTTTTTTTGCCCCAAAACAAAAATCATTTTAAAAAGTATTACAAGGCTGATGTATCATAAATCATTTCTGAATCTATTGGGCTGGAAGAATTCAAAATTCTTTATATTTAATGCCATTAGGTGGCAATGTTATTAATGTCTGTAAGAGACAGAATTAGCTTTGGTGCAGTGTCTTTCTCCTGACTAGAAGTGGTCCCTGACTATAAGATTTAAAGGAATATACAATTTATAGAGATATAAACTCTCTAAAAGTTACTACTAAATATAAACAATTTTAGAATTTTTATTTGTAGTACTTTATAATTGAGAGTTTTGTACAGTGAAATAGCTCGTGATTCATTAACACCTCATCCTCAAGAATTCAAATCATAGTTATTTTTAAATAATAAAATAGTTACAAATTCTGCATCTGGTTAATTGCATTTGCCTCCTTATCTACCTAACATACAAAGTGTAATGGAAAGAATTTGTATTTTGGATACAGCTAGACTCCTTTAAATCTTGGATCTCTCTCCATTAGATAGATGCATGGTTATGGCTAAGTGATGACATCTCTCTAATACAGTGTTTTTCAAATGAAAAACATGGATTATAATGGATAACTTGAAGAGCATACATGCAAATCATACATAATGTAGCAATTAAATGTGCTTATTATTAAAGCCTCAGCTCATTTTTATCTTTTGCAGGAAGCTACTCGGTTCTCTCCATTTCCTCCTCTGCCAAATTAAGATGAGTACATCCTCTCAGCTCCTTCTAAAAGGTATTAATTTTATTTTCAAATCTTTTTATTTCCAAGCCTTAAGTCTCATGTATTGCTTAAACAATTTTATTTTGCTTTCCTTGCTTAATCTTACCATCCTAAATTATTTTCATAAGAAAATACAATATAAAATATAAATTAATAAATATGACCTTGCCTAGTTCAAGGAAAGTTGTTGTGAGAAATAAAAAACGGTACATCTTGTGGCCCTATTTTTTTTAATTGACACATATTGAATGTACATATTCATGGAGTACAGAGTCACATTTCAATACATATATACAGTATGTGATGGATCCAATCATGTTAATTAGCTCATTTATCATCACAAAAATTTATCATTTCTTCGTGATGAGAACATTTGAGCTCCACTCTTCTAGCCATTTGAAAATGTACTATGAATTCTTGCTAATTATAGACCCCTAGCAATACTGTAGACCACAAACTTATTTTTCCTGTCTAACTGTAATTTTGTATTCATTAACCAACCCCTCCCTATCCTCCCTTCCCTTCCAAGCCTCTAGCAACCACAATTCTACTTTATATTTCTAAAAGCTCAACTTTTTTTTTTTTAACTCCCACATAGTATTGTGATCATGCGGCATTTATCTTTCTGTGCCTGACCTGTTTCACTTAAAATAGTGTCTTCCAGGCTCATCCATGTTGCCACAAATAACGGGCTTTTTTTTTTTGGCTGAGTGTATATATACCATGTTTTCTTTCTTTTCTAAAAATTTATTGAAACATAATTGAGTGTACACATCTGTGGAGCACAATGTTGAATATCAGTATGTGTGTGCACAACACGATCCTTAAATCAGGATAATTAGTATATTCAACATAACAAAATGTAATCATTTTTTGTGGCCCTTTGCCAATTTCTCACTAACCACCCCATCCACCTCCCCCTCTTCCACCTCTGGTAGCCTCAATTGTCTTCTCTCCTTTTGTTTTTGTTTTTGTTTTCGTTTATAAAGTAAGCCAAATATATGAGGGGACTTCAAAAATTCATGGAAGGATTAGTATTATCTTTTACTTCAATTTTTCCATGAACTTTTTTTTTTTTTGCATTCCACAAATATTTATAGACTACTATTTGCCAGACTCGCTTATATATTGGGAATACAGTGATAAGATCATCAGCTTATATATATTATATATATTACTATGCTTTATGAGTTCAGGATCTAGGATATATATATATTTTTTAAATTTATATATATATTTATTTATATACATATTTATTTATTTATTTATACATACGTATTTATGGGGTACAGAGTTGACTCTCAGTATTTGTGTACAGTATGTGATGACCAAATCAATATTATTATCATATTCATCATTACAAATCATAATTACTTTTTGTGTCCTTTATCCAATTATTCCCTATCTCCCCCTCCCCATCCCTCTTCCCACCTCTAGTAACTATAAGTCTGTTCTCTCCTTCAATGTTTTATTATAGTCTTTCTCTCTTTGTTTCTTAGCCTTCACTTATAAGGAAGGATGTGTAGTTATTTCTCTTTCTGTGCCTGGCTTATTTCACTTAACATAATGTTCTTTAACTTTATCCATGTTGCTGAAAATGGCAAAATTTCACTCTTTTTTATGGCTAAGTAGTATTCTATTGTGTATATATACCACATTTTCCTTAACCAGTCATCAGTTAGTGGACATTTACATTAGTTCCATATCTTGGATATTGAAAATAGAGCTGCAATGAACATGGGAGTGCAGGTATCCCTTTGACATGATGATTTCCATTCCTTCGGGTATATACCCAGAAGTGGGATTGCTGGTTCACATGCTAGTTCTCTCTGTAGTTGCTGGAGAAAACTCCATACTGTTTTCCATAATGGAGGTACTAATTTACAATCCCATCAACAGTGTAGAAAAAAATCCCTTTTCTCCACATCCTCACCAGCATTTGTTATTCTTAGTCTTTTTGATAATAGCCAGTCTAACTTAGGTGAGATGATATTTCAGTGTGGTTTTGATTTGCATTTCCCTGATGGTTAGTGATTCTGAGCATTTTTTTAATATACCTGTTGGCCACTTGTATGTCTTCCTTTGAAAAATGTCTGTTCAGCTCCTTTGTCCATATTTTAATTGGATTATTTTGTTTTTTACAGTAAAGTTATTTGAGTTCCTTGTACATTCTAGATATTATATTAATCCCTTTCAGATGCATGGTTTCCAAATATTTCCTCCCTTTCAGTAGGCTGTCTTTTCACTCTGTTGATTGTTTCTTTTACTATGCAGAGGCTTTCTCTACAATGAAAACTACAGAATTCTGCTGAAAGAAATAAAGAGGACAGCAAAAGATGGAAAGACATTCTTTTTTCATGGATGGGAAGAATTAACATGATGAAAATGTCCATACTACCCAAAGTGATCTGTAGATTCAATGTAATCCCCATCAAACTATCAATGACATTCTTCACAGAAATAAAAAAAAAAAAAAACCTACATTCATATGGAAAAACAAAAGACCCCAAATTGCCAAAGCAATCCTGAGAAAACAAATAAAATAAAACAGGAGGCATTGCACGATCTGATTTCAAATTTAACTACAAAGCTATAGTGACCAAAACAGCATGGTACTGGTATAAGAACAGACACATGGACCAATAGAAAAAATAGAGAACCCAGAAATTAACACAAGTATTTAAAGCCAACTGATACTTGACAAAGGTGCCAAGTATATACATTGGGGAAAAGACTTAAATGGTAGTGGTAAAATGGATATCCATGTGTAGAAGAGTGAAACTAGACCCATTCATCTTGCCATATGCCAAAATCAACTCAAAATGGATTATAGACTTAAGCATAAGGCCTGAAACTGTAAAATTCCTATGGGAAAAATCTAGGGGAAACATTTCAGGACATAGGACTGGGCAAGGGTTTTATGAATAAGACCCCCAAAAAACAAGCAGCAAAAGCAAAAATAAACAAGTGGGATTGTTCTCTCATTTTTGAAAGTTCAACAAACTATTGTGATTGTCATACCTTGCTTTCTTTTTAAAATTTATTTATTTAATTTTTTTAGCTACCACTTGAATGAGGACATGCAGTATTTCTCTTTCTGTGCCTGACATTTCACTTAACATAATTTTCTCTAAGTTCATCCACATTGCTGCAAATGGCAGAATTTCATTCTTTTTTATGGCAGAGTAGTATTCCATTGTGTACATATACCATATTTTCCTTATCCAGTCATTTAATGATGGGCATTTAGGTTGATTCCAACTCTTGGCTATTGTAAACAGAGCTGCAGTAAACATGGGAGTGCAGGTATCCCTTAGACATGATGATTTCCATTCCTTTGGGTATATACTCAGCAGTGGCAGTGCTGAATCATTTGGCAGTTCTATCTGTAGTTGTTTGGGGGACCTCCATACTGTTTTCCATAATGGGTGTCCTAATTTCCAATCCCACCAACAATGTAGGAGGTTTCCCCTTTTTCCCCATCCTTGCCAGCATTTGATATTCTCTCTTTTTGATCATGACCAGTCTAACTGGAATGAGATAACATTGCAATGTGGTTTTGATTTGCATTTCCCTGATGCTAAGTAATGTTAAGTATTTTTTCATGTGTCTATCAGTCACTTGTACATCTTCCTTTGAGAAATGCCTGTTTAGCTTCTTTGTCCATTTTTGAATTGGGTTACTTGCTTTTTTAAGTTGTTTGAATTCAATGTATATTCTGGATATTAATACCTTGCTGGATGCATAGTTGGTAAATATTTTATCCTATTATCTAGGTTGTCTTTTTGCTCTATTAAATATTTCTGTTGCTGTGCAGAAGCTTTTTAGTTTGATATATTCCAATTTGTTTACTTTTTTCTCTTTTTGCCTGTGATTTGGGGGTCTTATTCATGAAGTCTTTGCCTAGTGCTACTTCCTGAAGTATTTTCCCTATGTTTTCTTTTACAAGTTTTACAGTTTCAGGTCTTATTTAAGACTTTAACCCATTTGAGCTGACTCTGGTGTATAGCTACAGATATGGGTCTAGTTTGCTTATTAAATATATGTACGTCCAGTTTTCCCAGCACCAGTAGGCTGTCTTTTTCTCATTGTATGTTCTTGGTGCCTTTGTCGAAGACCTGTTGGCAGTGTATATGTGGGTTGATTTCTGGCATCTCTGTTCTGCTCCATTGGTCCGGTGCTTGTTTTACACCAGTACCATGTTGTACTGGTTACCACAGCTTTGTAGAATAATTTGAAATCAGATAGTGTTATGTCTCTGGCTTTATTTTTTATGCTCAGGATTGCTTTGCCTATTCAGGGTCTTTTGCTGTTCCAAATGAATGTTAGGATTGTTTTTCTATTTCTGTGAAGAATATCATTGGTATTTTCATGGGGATTGCATTGAATCCATTCATGGCTTTGGGTAGTATGGACATTTTCACAAAGTTAATTCTTTTAATCAATAAACACAGAATGTCTTTCCGTCTTTTTGTGTCCTTTTTAATTTCTTTCAGCACTAATTTGTAGTTCTCATTGTAGAGAACTTTCACCTCCTTGGTTAAATAGATTCCTAGATATTTTAATATTTTTGTGACTATTGTAAGTGGGCTTACTTTCTTGATTTCTTTTTCTGCCCGTTAATTATTGGAGTATAAAAATGCAACTGATTTTTGTTATTTTTGTATCCTATAACTTTAATAAAATTGTTTTTCAACTCTAGATGTATTTTTGTAGAGTCTTTAGGTTTTTCTATATGTAGGAGCACGTGTCTTCATACAGGAACATTTTGACTTCATCTTTTGCAATCTGGATGCCTTTTATTTCTTTCACTTGTCTTGTTGCTCTGGCCAGTCCTTCAAATATTACACATTAAATAGGAGTGGTAATTGAAAGGTGTGGCCTTGAAGAGATTATTGGATTGAAGGACCTTGCAGTGGTGAATGGATTAATAATGGTGGTCAGGGGTGTGGTTCTGAGGGCTTTAAAAGAAGAGAGAGGAGAGTTATTCTGCACTTTCTGCTTCCACCATCTTGCAATATGAGACCCCTGGGTCACTGATGGACTTTGGACTTCCCTGCCTCAGAAACCATAAGCAATAAATTTCATTTGTGTTACAAAATAATAATACTTAGTTCCGAGTATTTTGTTATAAGCAACAGAAACAGACTAATACAGGGTCTTATGTTTAATTTATTACAAGTTGATTTTTGTATATGGCATGAGATAAGGGTCCAATTTCATTTTTCTGCATGTGTATGTCCAGTTTCCAAACACCATGCATTGAAAAGACTGTCCCTTCTCACTATGTTTCTTAGCACCTTTGTCAAAGACTGACTGATTGTAAATGTGTACATTTATTTCTGGGCTCTTGTCCTCATGCTATGTCTGGTCTGGAGCCTGGAGCCAATGGGGCTGCCCTGGTGCTAAAGTGGGCTAGGAGGCTGAGTCCAAGGGTGCTAGCCTGGAGTCTGAGGCTGCAGGGGCTGGTTTCAAGTTTGGGTGTGATGATGCTAACCTGGTGCCTGGGGATAGTCTAAGAGGCTTAGATAAGCCTGGAGACTGAGTCTGAGGGGTTCAACCTGGAGCCTGGGGCCACCTGGTGCTGACTTGTCTCTGGCACAGGCCTGGAGGCCTGGCACCAGTTTGCACAGGGGCAAGCCTGTTGCTGGTGTCTACAGTAAAGTGGGACACTCACTTCCCTGTCCTTCCCCACATGGCATGGGGTGAGGATTATCTTTCTCCACCCTGTGCTGTCCAAGCTTGGAGGTGGCAGTGACACAGATAATGTAAAATTGTCTCTCCTACCCCAGTGTGTTTTTCTTATTTATGTGCTACACCAGGTGCTGTAATCTCTCACCTGGATTTCTTAGCTCTTGTGAATGTATTGTTGAGTGTGAATAGTTGTCTTTATTGCAGTTTCTGGGAGGGAATGAACACTGGAAAGTCATATTCCACCATCTGGTGATGTCATCGAGCTAAATAAAATAGAACAATTTGACATGATATAAACATTTAGACAATGTGACTAAATAAGGGGCAACAGACTGACAACCAGCCAGTCTCAATCAAAGTCCTCTGTGCTAAAAACAAAAAGCAAACATTAAATGCTTTTACACAGCGAATGTATTCTCCATGATACAAGAACATCCATCATTTTTTGGTGCTCTTATAACTGGCTTGATTCACACATTTATGTGGCCTGATGACCTCTATGGGCTTTTTACATCAACAATCTATAACCTTATCACTAACCACTAA
>NW_007728228.1:185169-186942 GCF_000696425.1 Galeopterus variegatus
TATGCCATGTAATATAGAGAAGAAAGGCTCTGCTGTGCTGCTGTGAGAGAGGAAGGCAAAAAAGTGGAAAAATAAGAGAGACCATACTTGGGGTTCCTTTTACAGTATGTCATGAAATGTTGAGTGTAGAGGCTACAAGTCTCTAAGAGAAGACCTGTATGTGAAATGCGGTTGTAGCAGAAGAACAGAAGGAGGAGGCTGAAGAGATGAACTGGAGATATCTTTCAAGGAATTCACCAATGAAGCCATCTGACCCTGGAGTTTTCTTGTTGTATGTGTGAGTTTGAGGGAGTGTGTGTGTTTGCTTCCTCTCGTAACAGATTCTGTTATTTTAATACCGAGGCATTCAGTTTTTCTTTTCCATCTTGCATCAATCATAGTTAATTACACTTTACAAAAAAAGTGTTCATTTTATCTTAATTGTGAGTTTGTTAGCATAGATTTATGATAGTCCCTTTTTAATCTTTTAATGTCTGTTGGATCTCTAATAATATCTATTTTTAATTTCTCATATTGACAATTTTTGCATTTCCTCATTTTTCTTAATCAATCCAGAAGCTTATAACTTTTGTTGATCTTTTCTAAGGGTCAACTTTTGGCTTTGATTATTTCTCTATTTCATATTTCACAGATTTATGATCTCATCCTTATTAATTCCTTTCATATACTTTGAGTTTACTTAGCACTTTCTTTTCTAGCTTCTTAAAATAGAACTTTAGATCATGGCTGAGTAAACTTTTTGTTAAAGTGCTAGATAGTAAATATTTTAAGATTTTCAGAATAAGGATATTTTATAGGTCTGTATATTGAGGATATACTAACATGATATATTAATATTTAAAATGTATTATTATAAAAATGTAAAAACCATTCTTATTTCATGGGCTGTAAAGAAAGTCTCCACAGGAATTTGGCACATGGGCCAGAGTTTGCTGATCTTTGCTTTAGGCCACTAATTTTATGCCTTTCTTCTTTTCTAATTTAAAGGTAAAAATTTCCTTCTAAGCACTGCTTTAACGGAATCTCACAAGTAGTAAGATGTCATATTTTCATTATCTTTTATTTTGAAAATTCTAGTTACCTTTTTTATTTCTTTTCTCATCATGGTTTTTCTAAAGTTGTTTAATTTCCACATATTTGGGAGTTTTATAGATACATCATCGTTACCGATTTTTAATTTAAGTCCATTGTGGTCAGATACTCTTTCAGATTTTAGTCTTTTGTAACTTATTGAGATTATTTTTCAGGTTCCTTGTGTGTCCTATTTTACTGAATATACCCTATGCATTTCTAAACAATGTACATTTGAGAGTAGTTAAATAAAGTTTTCTATAAATGTCACTTGGGTCAAATTGGTTAAAGATGTTCTGTGTCTTCACGGATATTTTGCCTAGTTGTCCTATCAATTACCGAAATAATGGTTTTAATATCCCAAAATATGCTTGTGCATTTATCTACTTTTACTTTACGTGTTTTGAACCTGTTTTTATGTGCACACACTTTTTTTTATGTCTTCCTGCTGAATTAACCCATTTATTATTATAAAATACAAGAGCACTTCAAACAGTTCATTGAAAGATTAGTATTATCTTTCAATTATATTTTTCCATGAACTTTTTGAAGTACCCTTGTATCTCTCTTTATCTCTGGTAATATGTTTTTTCATCATCTGATATTATCCTTATTATTACAGGGTATTTCTTTTTGCATTCTTTTACATTTCTTTTCTTTTTTTTTTTTTTTTTCCTTTTTGTCTTTTTTCGTGTCCGGCAA
>NW_007728228.1:187862-198128 GCF_000696425.1 Galeopterus variegatus
CCCTCGGCGGGAGCGCCGCCGCACTCTCAAGCGGCGCACTGTAGCAGTGTGCCACCGGGCTGGCCCTAAATTTCAACCTCTGTATGTGTCTATATTTAAAGTACATCAATTCTAAACATATAAATGGATCTTGCTGTGCTTTTTTTTCTTTTCACTTATATCTGCTGTTAATTATAATAATTAGTCCATTTAATTTAATGTAATTATGTGGATAGATTTATATACTTATGGTTGAACTTGTGTGTACTATTTTACTGTTGTTTTCTGTTTATCCTATTTTCTGTTCCATGATTACTCATTTTTAACCTACTTTCAAATAATTGAATTATTTTTATTTTTATTTTTTATTTTGTAATTTATTTTGTCAAATACAATGTGAGTGATTATTGTGGCCCATTACTGAAATGTCTTTCCTTCCTCCCTGTCCCCCCTCCCTCCCAATAACCTCATATCTGTTTGCTTGTCCTATCAACTTCAAGGAATTGTAATTGTTGTGTCTTCTTCCCTCACCCCCCCCAGTTTATTTGTGTATTTATTTATTTATTTTTAGCTCCCACAAATAAGTGAGAACATATGATATTTCTCTTTCTGTGCCTGACTCGCTTCACTTAATATAATTCTCTCTAGGTCCATCCATGTTGCTGCAAATGCCTGTATTTCATTCTTTTTTATAGCAGAGTCGTATTCCACTGTGTAGATATACCATAGTTTCCTTATCCACTCATCTGGTGATGGACATTTGGGCTGGTTCCAACATGGGAGAATAGATATACCTTCAACTCAATGATTTCCATTCCTCTGGGTATATTCCCAGCAGTGGGATAGCTGGGTCATATGGTAGATCTATCTGCAATTGTTTGAGGAACCTCCCTACCAATTTCCATAGAGGCTACACCATTTTGCAGTCCCACCAATAATGTATGAGATTCCATTTTTCTCCACAACCTTGCCAGCATTTTTCACAATCTTGGATATTAGCCATCCTAACTGCACTGAGATGTTATCTCAGTGTGGTTTTGATTTGCATTTCCTGAATGCTGAGAAATGTTGAGCATTTTTTCATGTGTCTGTTGGCCATTTGTATATCTTCCTTTGAGAAATACCTATTTAGCTCTTTTGCCCATTTTTTAATTGGGTTGCTTGTTTTTCTGTTGAACAGTTGTTTCAATTCCTTATATATTATGGGTATTAATCTTTTGTCGGATGTATATTTGGAAAATATTTTCTCCCACTCTGTTGGTTGTTTTTTAACTCAGTTAATTGTTTCTTTTGCTGTGTAGAAGCTTTTTAGTTTGATATAATCACATTTATTTATTTTTCCTTTGATTGCCCAAGCTTTTTGGGTCATATTCATGAAGTCTGTGCCCAGTCCTACTTACTGAAGTGTTTCTCGTATGTTTTCTTTAAGAAGTTATTATTTCAGGGTGTATAGTTATTTCTTTAATCCATATTCAGTTAATTTTAGTGTATGGTGAGAGGTATGGGTCTAGTTTAATTCTCCTGCATATTGATATCCAGTTCTCCCAGCACCATTTGTTGAAGAGGTAGTCTCTTCCCCAGTGTATAGGCGTGGTGCCTTTGTCAAAGATCAGATGGCTGTAGGTGTGTGGGTTGATTTCTGGATTCTCTATTCTATACCATTGATCAGTGTGTCTGTTTTTATGCCAGTACCATGCTGTTTTAGTTATTATAGCTTTGTTGTATATTTTAAAGTCAGGTAGTGTTATGCCTCCAGCTTTATTTTTTTTGCTCAGCATTGCTTTGGCTATGCGTGGTCTTTTGTTATTCCATATAAATGTCTGGAGAGCTTTTTCCATTTCTGAGAAAAATGTCATTGGAATTCTGATGGGGATTGTATTGAATTTGTTGATCACTTTGGGTAGTATGGACATCTTCACAATGTTGATTCTTCCAATCCAAGAATATGGGATATCTTTCCATCTCCTTGTGTCCTCTTTAATTTCTCTCAGCAGTGGTTAGTAGTTCTCATTATAGAGATTTTTCACATCCTTGGTTAACTCTATTCCTAAATTTTTTTTTTTTTTGGTGGCTATTGTAAATGGGAAAGTTTTCTTGATTTCTCTTTCTGCATGTTCACTATTGGAGAATAGAAATGCTACTGATTTTTGTGTGTTTATTTTGTATCCCACAACTTTGCTGAAATCATTTATCAACTCCAAGAGTATTATTGTAGAGGCTTTAGGCTGTTCGATATATAGGATCATGTCATCTGCAAAGAGGGACAGTTCGACTTCATCTTTTCCAATCTGGATGCCCTTTATTTCCTCCTCCTCTCTGATTGCTCTGGCTAGTATTTCCAACACTATGGTGAATAGGAGTAGTGAGGTTGGGCAGCCTTGCCTAGTTCCTGTTCTTAAAAGGAAATCTTTCAGCTTTTCCCCATTCAGGATGATATTGGCAGTGGGTTTATCATATATGGCTTTAATTATGTTGAGATACTTTCCATCTATACCTAACTTGTAGAGAGTCTTTATCATGAATGAGTGTTGAATTTTATCAAATGCCTTTTCAGCATCTATAGAGATGTTCTGGTGTTTGATTTTATTGATATGGTGTATCACATTTATTGATTTGCATAGGTTGAACCAACCTTCCATCCCTGGGATGAATCCCACTTGATCATGGTGTATAATTTTGCATATGTGTTGCTGTATTCTGTTAGCTAGTATTTTATTGAGGATTTTTGCATCTATATTCATCAAGGATATTGGCCTGTAGTTTTCTTTTTTAGTTGTATCTATACCTGTTTTTGGTATCAGGGTGATGTTTGCTTCATAGAATGAGTTTGGGAGAATTGCCTTTGTTTCAATCTTTTGGACTAGTTTGTGGAGAATTGGTGTCAATTCCTCTTTGAATGTTTGGTAGAATTCTGCTCTGAACCCATCTGGTCCTGGGCTTTTCTTTGTTGGGAGCCTTCTGATAACAGCTTCAATTTCTTTTATTGTTATTGGTCTGTTCAGATTTTCTACATCTTCTTGGCTAAGTTTTGGTAATTTGCGTGTGTCCAGAAATTTATCCATTTCCTCCAGATTATCAAATGTGTTGGCAAATAGTTGTTTATAGTAGTCTCTATTGATTCCTTGTATTTCAGAGGTATCAATTGTAAATCACCTTTTTCATTTCTAATTTTTCTTATTTGGGTCTTCTCTCTTCTTTTTTTAGTTAGCCATGCTAATGGTTTGTCAATTTTATTTATCTTTTCAAGAAAAACAACTTTTTGGTTAATTTATCTTTTGTATCATTTTGGGGGTTTCAATTTCATTAAGTTTTGCTTTGATCTTAATGATTTCTTTCCTTCTGCTAACTTTGGGTTTGGATTGTTCTTGTTTTTCTAGTTCTTTAAGGTGAAACGTTAGGTTGTTCACTTGCCATCTTTCCATTCTTCTGAAGTAAGCATTTAATGTGATAAATTTCCCCCTTAGTACTGCTTTTTTAGTATCCCGCAGGTTTTGGGTACTATGTATCATTGTTTTCATTAGTTTCAATAAATTTTTTGATTTCTTCTTGGACCCATATTTCATTAAGTAGAATGCTGTTTAATTTCCATGTGTTTGTATAGTTTCCAGAATTTCGTTTGTTATTGATTTCTAATTTTAATCCATTGTGGTCTGAAAAAATACATGGGATAATTCCAATTTCTTCGATTTTGTTGAGACTTGATTTGTGACCTAACATGTGATCTATCCTGGAGAATGATTCATGTGCTGATGAAAGAATGAATATTCTGAGGTTGTTAGATGGAATGCTCTGTAGATATCTGCCAAGTCCAATTTGTCTAGAGTGTTGTTTACATCTTGTGTTTCTCTGCTGATTCTTTGCCTAGATGATCTGTCCAATATTGATAGTGGGGTTTTCAGGTCCCCTGCTATTACGGTATTAGTTTCTATCTCCTTCTTCAGGTCTAATAGAACTTGCTTTATAAATCTGGCTGCTCTGACATTGGGTGCGGATATATTTATGATTGTTATGTCTTCTTGATAGATGAATCCTTTTATCATTATGTAGTGGCCCTCATTATCTCTTTTTATGGTTTTTTAGTTTAAAGTCTGTTTTATCAGATATAAGAATAGCTATTCCAGCTCGTTTTTCATTTCTGTTTGCATGGTAAATCTTTTTCCATCCTTTCACTCTTAGTCTATGTGAGTCTTTATACGTGAGGTGGGTCTTTTGAAGGCAGCATATAGTTGGGTCCTCCTTTTTAACCCAGTCAGCCAGTCTGTGTCTTTTGATTGGGGAATTTAATCCTTTTACATTCAGAGTTGTTATTGAAAAGTATTGATTTACTCCTAGCATTTTTTTGATTTTTGTTTGGATGTCTTAGGTGTCTTTTGTTCCTCTCTTTCTGATTTACTGGTAGTTTTCTGTATTTGTTGCTTCCCTGGATTGTAGGTAAACTTTTTTTTCCTCTTCATTGTTGGCATTTTTATTTTACTAGTGGTTTTTGATTTTTCTTGAGTTTTTATGGCAATGGTAGTTATTTTTCAGGTACCAAACTCAGGACTCCTTTGAGAACTTCTTGTAAGGATGGTTGTGTGGTGGTGAACTCCTGCAGTTTTTGTTTGTCTGAGAAATATACTATTTCCCCTTCATTTTTGAAGGATAGCCTTGCAGGGTAGAGTATTTTTGGCTGGCAATCTCTCTCTTTTAGTATTTGGAATATATCATCCCATTCCTTTCTGCTTTTTAGGGTTTGTGATAAAAAGTCTGATGTTAGTCTGATTGAGGCTCCCTTATAGGTGATTTGATGCTTCTCTCTTTCAGCTTTTATGATTCTCTGTCTTTGAGTTTTGCCAATTTGACTATAACACGTCTTGGAAAAGACCTTTTTGGGTTGAATACAATTGGGGATCTTCGAGCTTCCTGAATCTGAAGATCTGTGTCTTTTCCTATACCTGAGAAGTTTTCTGCCACTCTTTTGTTGAATATGTTTTCAATGCAATTTCCTATTTCCTCCCCTTCTGGAATACCTATGACTTGGATATTTGAGTGCTTAAGGTTGTCCGATATATCTCTTAGATTTTCTTCAATGTTTTTAATTCTTCTTTTTTTTTCTGCCTGTATTATTTCAAACAGCCCATCTTCAAGGTCAGAAGTTCTCTCTTCTGCTTCTGCAAGCCTGCTGATTAAACTCTGTTGTGTTTTTTTAGTTATTGAATGAATTCTTCAGCTCGGCAAGCTCTGCTACATTCTTTTTCAGGGCATTGATTTCCTTGTACATTTCTTCTTTCAGGTCCTGTATACTTTTCCTCGTTTCATCGTGTTGTTTAGCTGAGTTTTCTTGTATCTTATTTAGTTTCCTTAGAATTATCACTCGAAATTCCTTGTCAGACATTTCAAGGGCTTCTTGTTCTATAGGATCTAGAACTTGATATATATTACCCTTTGGTGGTGTACTTTCTTGATTATTCATATTTCTGGTATCTCTCCTTTGATGTTTAGTCATTGTGGCAAGGGATTTCACAGTCCACTTATTTGACACTATTATCTAGCGAGGTTGCTGCTGAGGCTGCCATTTGGCACAGCTGCCTCAGCGTCTGCTTGGTCACTCACTGGCACCTTGGGTGCGTGGTTGCCTTGGGTCTTGGGCCTCTCCAGGGAGGCACCTCTCTGGTCAGCACACACTCGGCTGGGCTGGGTATGGAGTCCGGTGGTGGCGAGGCCTACCTGCTCGGCCATGCACTGGCACCACAGGGCATGTGGTCTCTGCAGACAGCCAGGCTAGGCTGAATTATTTTTAGAATACCCTTTTATCATTTACTTTTTTGCTTTACTTCATGGAGTTTATTTTCAGTGGTTTCCTTCTTTAATTTTTCTCAGGTAATTAGAGTTAACATTATACTTCTTCACATAAAATATAAGAATCTTGAAATCCCTCACTTTATGCTATGGTTGCCATAGGTATTAACCCCACAATATCTTATAGCATTTGTCTTAAATAATCATTTGCATTTTAAATAAATAAATGGAAAACAATGTCTCTTATGTTAACCCATGTATCTACCATTTCTGGTAACAATCCTTCCTGTAAAGGGAATTTCTATCTAGAATCATTTCCCTACAATCTAAAAAACTTTGTTCTTCATTCCTGTAATGTAGATCTGTTGGTGACAAATCCTGGTACTTTTAATTTATCTGAAACTGTCTTCATTTTAAATTCATTCTTGAAAGGTATTTTATAGGATATAAAATTCTGTCTTCTGGTCTATTGGTTCCAATGAGAAATCAGAAGGTATTTGTATTATTGATATTCAGTGGTTTGATATGTAATCTCACATTTTTTATAATAAAAAAGGAATGCCAATACCAGGAATTTGATCCCACAAAGTTATCCTGAAATGCATTTAGCCACAGTGAGAAAATTAAATCTGTTTGATTTTTTTCTTAGCCCTTTAGCTTAGGTTCTAATATAAAAATGACAAATACTTGTGCTTGGGCAATAATGCTCATCTCCCAGTCCACTAGTAGACATTAATAATTGATTATGATCCATTTTCCTACTGCGTCTGAACACATCTTTAAAATCTTACCCAAAAAGATATCCAGGAAGCCATTACCAATCTCTCAGACTTGAAACTTTATGTGAAAACTTTTTGTAATGTATGATGTAAAAATTCTTATTATCTTATTATTTTATCTATTTTATCTATGATCCATTTTCCTACTGCGTCTGAACACATCTTTAAAATCTTACCCAAAAAGATATCCAAGAAGCCATTACCAATCTCTCAGACTTGAAACTTTATGTGAAAACTTTTTGTAATGTATGATGTAAAAATTCTTATTATCTTATTATATTATCTATTTTATTGTTGACGAAACTGAGGGTTAAAGATGTTAAATAACTTAAGTAATTTGTAAGTGGAGAAATAAGGATTTGAAATGAGGAAGTCTAAACCACCACTCTATTACCAGATTACCAAAATAAAAGAGGAAAATGAAGAGGGGAAGGAGGACATTATTAAAAGCAGAGACAGAACTGGAGTACCAATCTTTACACTACGTATTTTATTGTGTCCAAGTGCTTCCCCAAGCTGCAAAAATTATCCTTAAGCCAAAGGGCAGTGATAGCTGATCAAAAAATATTCAGCAAGACCGTGAACATAGATTTGTGGTTCACATGGGAGGTAAAGCCATATGCCAAAGATTGAAGCCCTTAAATCATTAAGATCAACAATTCGCTCTACTTACTATGAATCCTAGCTCAGCAGGCACATTCCTGAATGTAACCATTTCTCCTCTACAGTAATATCTAGGAAGAGTAAAAAAGCATAACTTTCTTAAAAAACATCTAAATTTTATTTCACAAAATAATTACCCCTCTTATTTAAATATTTAAAGAGTGTGTGTCTGTGGGTGTGTGTGCGTGTGCATGAGAGAGAGAGAGAGGGACAGGGAGAGAGAGTATGGATTTGGCCAAAACACTATTCTGTGCTTCCATTGAGAAAAAGCACTATAGAGCTCCTACAGTGATTTAGGAAGAAAAAAAATAAAAGCAACTGGAATTTTTTATTCATCAGTTAATGGCTACACACTTAATGAACATTTTAAACAGTTTTTTCTAGTATTTTGACCAAATTAACACATTATTGTCCAATCTCATAATCAAAGACTTAAAAGAGTAAAGGAAACTTATTCTAAAAGGATGTCACTTGTTTTTTGCATAGTATATTTGACTCTAAAAAGCACTGTTTCCAAGTTGCAATAACATATGGTATTGTGTGTGTTGCTGTGATTTTGTGCTTGAAATTGAAATAAGAACTCGTTTTAATTTTAAGTGAATATTTTTATCTCTAATTCTAGACTTGCTGCTAGTGAAATATATATCAATAAAATATATTTATTACTTGAAACAGAGCAGTCTACCAACCTGTTGATTTATCTTAAGGTTTTTATGCCTAAGTATTAATTATCCATGCAAAGAGCTGATTTCTTTCAAAAACTATGTTCACTAGTTTTAAATATTTATTCTTCCCTACATAAATCTTCACTGTGGACATTGGTAAACCTAGGAAAATTACAATATTTGAATTTTCCCATTTTTTATGTAGGCCACAAAAAGGTCAGTTTCACCTACCAATCTCAGAGCAACATTTAGTCAGAAATTTAATACTGATTAGTCTAGACAAAACTTAAGAAGAATTTATAAATTGCTGTTCCCTTAAGGCAACCAACAACTTAATCTTGGAGAGTGTGTAAAAATCCCAATTTAATTTATTATGAAATCCATACACTTGTTAGAAAGATGCAGGCCAGACCAATTTTCATGAGCATTTATTTGGAGAATGCATTTAGAGATTGTCCACATCTGTAGAAATATATTAATTTTGACCAATTGAGTTTTAGCAACTCAATATGATCGATCATAGTGAAAAGTTGACCATGGATTTATCTAATCTACAAAACTACTGTGAGAAGCAATGTTATCCATTGTGATGTTTGTGAAAGCATCAAGGAATTGTGTAGGTATGATGGTGAAGTACTCTATTTTCTAATTTTCAAAGTAATAGGATTTGCTATTTTAGTGCAGAAGAAACCTCTGGGCCTTTTGGTATTTGACTGAACTTTAAATATTAAATCTAAGCTGGCATTGCTGAGCCAGTCTTTTCAATCCGTATTCTCAAAGCTATGTCTACATTGGAATGGTAAAAAAGTAAAATCCGAGATCAGGAACATTTGAAGGTCTGCTACTGTCCTCCGTCATGCTTAGTAATATTAAATTCACGCTTCTGAAATGGTAATTTACCTTACTAAACAGAGGTTGTACTAATGTCTGCAATATTTTTAAAAGGGGCTGCTAAATAAATCAACTATTTTAACAAATTTACCAAAGTTGGTGTTTAAATTACTTCAGAAATAAAGCTATTTTCAAACTTTCAAAGCTATATTCTTTTGCATGCAAGGTACTAAATTGCTAGTCATAACTCAATTGGACTGAAGTAGTTATTTATTCTTTCTTGTAAGACTAATGTTCACACATAGATAAGTGTGAAGTTAGCACCAGAAAATGTAGTAATACTGACATTCTTAATATAAATGTTTTTATCAAAGTCAAATTCTTCATAAAATGATTAAATCAGTTTAAAACACTTTCATGATGACTAATAAATGATCATTAGAAGCGATAGCATCCAATGCCAAAAAAAGGTGTAGTTAAATCATTGCATGTAGTTAAATCAATACTCTGCTCATGTCAGTATAGATTAATATAATACTTCTGAAGGAACTATCATAATATATTGCAAAAAAAGACAAAGATTTTCATGCCCTTAATACAGTAATTCTATTTTTGAAACTTTCTTTTAAGAAAATAACTCAAAAAAGCAAGAATGTATGTTTCCAAAGAATATTTAGTGTGGTATTGCCCATAATAGAATAAATATTCAACAACAGGCAAAGCAAAAAGACAAAGATTTTCATGCCCTTAATACAGTAATTCTATTTTTGAAACTTTCTTTTAAGGAAATAACTCAAAAAAGCAAGAATGTATGTTTCCAAAGAATATTTAGTGTGGTATTGCCCATAATAGAATAAATATTCAACAACAGGCAAAGGCTTTCTGAATTAAGTACATTAACACAATAGAATATTACATGGCTATGAAAAATGATTCTTATGAAGACTAAAAGGAGACAAGTACAGTTGTACCTGGGTATCTACAGGGAATTGGTTCCAGGACCCCACACAAATACCAAAATCCATGGATGCTCAAGTTGTTACACAAAATGGCCATAGTGTTTGCATATAACCTGTGCACATTCTCCCTTATACTTTAAACTATCTCTAGATTACTTACAATACTTAATACAATGCTATGTAAATAGTTGTTATATTGTATTTTTATTTGTATTATTTTTTATTGTTGTATCATTGTTTTTATTGCTGGTTTATTTTCTGAATATTTTCAATTGGCTCAGTTAAATTTTCAGAGGTGGAATCTGCAGATACAAAAGGCTTACTTTATTTGTAATACAATTTCAAGTGGCAATAATAAAACATAGATTGTAATTCACATTTGGCATAACTAAAATAATCTACTTGCAAATAACAGGAAAATAATAAGCAAAAATGAAAAAACATTTGTACATTAGTATAGACAGAGTCATAGGTAATTGCTCGTTATTTTTTCTTTGCATTTTACTAGTAGTAAATAGGGTGAACATGACAATAAAAATAAAAATTCCAGTAATATACCCAAGATGAAAAGCCACAGCACAGTCTGAAAAGCTGAAACATTTTTAAAGATTT
>NW_007728228.1:198374-200908 GCF_000696425.1 Galeopterus variegatus
GGCTTAAAATTCAAAAGATACAAAGAGGTATGTACTTACAGGCAGCCATTGTGACCAACTTTTTGTCACAAGCAGAGAGTTTGTTTCTTGAGAGCAGTTTTAGGTTCACAGCAAAACTGAGCAGAGAGCACAGAGTTCCCCTATGTCCTCTGCCCCCATAAATGCATAGTCTCCCCCAATATTAGCACCTCCACCAGAATTGTACACTTATTACCACTGATGAACCTACATTGACCTATCATTATCATACATTATCCAATGTCAATCATTAAATGACTATAACGAGTAATGGAAAGCTATGAATAACTTTATCCCAATAAATTTGAAAATTGATTAATAGATAGTTTTTCTGAGAAATATGTTACCAAAGCTGACTCAAAAAGAAATTAAAGACTTGAAAAGTTCTATGGCACTGAAGATAATAAATCAATAATCACTTTTCCACAAAGAAACTTTAAGCCGAGATATCATCACTGGTGAGACTTACTAAATATTCAAAAAATAAATTATTTCAGTCATATACAATATATCCCAGATGATAGAAAAATTGCAAACTGTTATTCCCCAAAATATTTAATGTTTTTAACATGACTTTCCATACCAAAACTTGACAAAGACATAAGAGAAAGTAAAATTATAAGCCAATTTCACTTACAAATACTGATTTAAAAAAAACGAATTATTAGCACATTGAATTCAGTAATATAGAAACTGATAATAGATTATTAGCATGACCAACTTGAAAATTTATACCACAAACATAAAATTCAACATTGTTCATGGATAAAAATAATTTAGAAAGCTAAAACTAAATATGAAGAGGAGAGATTGTCTTAATCTAATAACAGATGCTTAGAAAAACTTAGACTAAACATTTTGCTTAATAATAATATGATAGAAACTTTCCTTTAAAATTGGATATGAATGTCTTTTATTACCAATTCTACAGAACATTGTTCTGAAGGTTCTAGCCTGTAAAATAAACCAAAAAAGAAAAAGAAATAAAAGGAGTAGATAAAACTGCCATTCTCACAGGACAGGATTATGTAGAAAGAAAACCTAAAAAACTCTACTGGTAAATTCAAATTAACAAAATTGTGAAGGAAGTTTTTTGGGTCAAACTCAGTATTAAAAAAATCAATCGTATTTCTATATTCCAACAACAACAAACAGAAGATAAAAAATTTTAAATATGGTTTATTTACAATAGAATAAAAAATACCAATACTTGAGAATATATCTAATAAAAAGGTGCAAGATGACTCTTGGAAAAATTACAAAACCTTATTGTGCAGCATAAATACATAGATATATAAATTTTGCATGACTTAGAAGATTCAGTATTTTAAAGATGCCCCTTCTCTTCAAACTGGACTGTAAAATTAAGGCATTTCCAATTGCACCAACAGGAGTTGTAAAACTAGACAAGCTGATTCTAATTTTATAAGGAAATGTAAAGAGCCAAGAATAGCTATGACTATTTATTGGTTAGTGTTAAGATCCCCCTAGGATCCCTTTTTTCCCATTTCTGTGAAACTTTTGGTCCCTCGAGTTCACTTTGACTTCCAACAGCCAGCACCTGTAAATCTTTATTGGGACCACCTTTGTCCCAATGCTCAGAGAGAGAGTTGGGGCAGCCATTAAGCCATGTCAAACACAGCAGTAGCATGAAGGCCCAGGTCCCTTGCCAGTGCAGACCTACCAGAAAAGTAAACACAGGGCCTGAGGCCCACAATACTTTAGAGGCCCACAAAAATGCTTTAATTTTAATTTATTTTAAAATCAGAAGAAAAACATTAGTATAATAATAATGAATATATAATAGTAAATCCAGCTTGCATTGCATTCATCCTTCCACCCATGTAGTCATAAAATATAAATTTAGATACTTTTTAATAGAGAAAGGGGTCCATGAAGATGAAAGTGCCTAGGGTTTATTAAGGTCATAATGCAATTTTGTTTCTTACCCTGGGTCCAGAAAACTCTGAAGAATAAGTTACAATGCAGAGTTTTACCCTGCAGCTTCAAACTGAAGCTGTCCTCTATGCGACTTTGCCTTATATTGCACCTTTCCATCCCTGTCCTTCCCTGTCATGCTTCCCCACACTCCTTTACCAGCTTCCCAGTCTGCTGCAGTGGAACCCCACCTAGGGCAATCCTCTCTAAGAAGAACCAGGTCTCTAAGAAGAACTTGCTCTACCAGATAGCAATAAACATAAGTACAAACAATAGGCCAATGGAAGAAAATAGAGTCCAGTGACAGACTAACCTATATGTGAACATGATTTTTTTAATAAAGGAGACACTCAAAGCAGTGAGAAAAGGATTATATTTTCAACAAATATTAGTTGGAATATTAGACACCTGTATCTAGCCAAAGAAACCTAAAAATTGTATTAAAGAGCAAAGGCCCAAGATTTTACTCAAGAAGGAGAACTATGTGAGGAATTCATGCAATCCAATATCAAGACTTACTATTATTTCCTTACTTACTATTGTAAGACAACATAGCATAAGCTCTGGAATAGAAAAAT
>NW_007728228.1:201994-203135 GCF_000696425.1 Galeopterus variegatus
GATAGAAGAAAAATGGCCAATAGATATATGAGGATCTTAGAAGCTATAATCTTGTTCACCCCTCTTCTATTTTGTTTATGGCCAATATTTTAGTTCTTTCTTTTTTGTAATTACATAAATTAGTTATTATTACTGTTTTATAAAGTAATTGTTGTTATACTTTGTTTACCTGTGTAAAAAGGAAATCAAAAGGATTAAGTCAAATAACCTACTTGAAAAAGAGGAGGTGGGGTCAAAGATGTAAAAACATATTTTCCAAATGAAACTTAAGTGGTCAATAAATATATTAAAAAGATGTTCTGTTATTCCTAATTATAAAAACGCAAATTGAAAACATAGCAAAATATCATTACATTTATTTCACTGGTAAAAAGCAAAAAGTCTGACTATGCCAAGTAATAAAGATTTGATGTTCTAAGGACATTCATACACTGTTACTTTACATTGTAAATCACTTTGTAAAGCCCTTTGGCATTGCCTAGTAAAATTTAAAATGTGAATATTCAATGCAATTTTAATTTTAGGTATATCTCCTAGAGAAACTCTTTCACATTTTCTAAGACAACATGCACAAGAATGTTCATGGGAACATTGTTTGCTATAATAAAACACTGGAAACAATTCCATAGACAGGAGACAAACATTGTGATATATTCACATGATGAAATAGAATGCAACATTAAAAATGAATACCCCTAAACGGTATCTCACACAGATAAATTCACAAATATAATACTGACTAATATTTTTTTAAAAGCAAGTCATAGAAGAATGCACCAGTTACCTTGACTGAACACCAGTTTTCTTAACTGAAAATAGACATAATAAAAGCTACCTAATAGCCTTAAAGATTAAATGGCATTATATTTTAAAGGCATAATATATATTTTAAAAGATTTGCCTGTTTTTAACTTCATATTCTCAAGCATAAAATAATAATGTAAAATTATTATGGAAGCTATTTAAACTAAGAAATAAATTGCTTTGAAGAAATCTAATAACTTTAGAAGCAGCTCCTCATGAGTATGATTGATAGGATAAATCTACAAGTTTTTATTCTCAGATTAATACAATCCCCTCAGTATCTATACTTTTCAAAAGAAAAAGTGTACTTGAATGAAATGAAACTGTATTTCCTTTG
>NW_007728228.1:203653-207812 GCF_000696425.1 Galeopterus variegatus
TTGACTGAACACCAGTTTTCTTAACTGAAAATAGACATAATAAAAGCTACCTAATAGCCTTAAAGATTAAATGGCATTATATTTTAAAGGCATAATATATATTTTAAAAGATTTGCCTGTTTTTAACTTCATATTCTCAAGCATAAAATAATAATGTAAAATTATTATGGAAGCTATTTAAACTAAGAAATAAATTGCTTTGAAGAAATCTAATAACTTTAGAAGCAGCTCCTCATGAGTATGATTGATAGGATAAATCTACAAGTTTTTATTCTCAGATTAATACAATCCCCTCAGTATCTATACTTTTCAAAAGAAAAAGTGTACTTGAATGAAATGAAACTGTATTTCCTTTGGAAATGTAACAAATATCAAATTCTGTACTTATCCTTGTAAATATACTTGTCTTTTAGTTAAATTTTTATCTTACTAAATCCTAAGAACTACTACATACTTAATATATGTTATTATAAGATTGGAAAAGTACTAAATATTAGGGTGTCATCATAGGACATAAGATTTTTGTTAGATATTTAGAAAAATCTCTTATTTAACAATCTGAAGATTTGGAGCACAGTAACAGGTATTCATCTTTCTGGGATGATCCTAAGGCAGGACTAGCTATGGAAAGTACTCAAATGTACACATTGGGATGATTTCAAAAAATTTTATTTTTAAAAACATAAACATGCTTATCTGTACCACTAGGATCATAAAAGACACTATTCAGAGAAATTGAGAATCTTTTATTTTTTCTTGATATTAAAACAAAGTTTACACTGTCCTCCAATTATGTATGCAATATCTAAGTGTAGTCTTACAGAGTAGTTAAGAGCATAAATTTTGCAATTAGTGAGACCTGCATTTAAATCCTGTCTCTGTCATCAGTACCAGAATAACATTGTATCATTGACTGATCTGTGTCTCAGTTTCTAAATTGGGAAAATATGCTGAAGAGAAGGAGAATTGGTATAATACCAAGCATAATATTGGTTTTCAGTGAGACCTGCATTTAAATCCTGTCTCTGTCATCAGTACCAGAATAACATTGTATCATTGATTGATCTGTGTCTCAGTTTCTAAATTGGGAAAATATGCTGAAGAGAAGGAGAATTGGTATAATACCAAGCATAATATTGGTTTTCGAGCAACGCTAGACATTTTTTAAATAGATAAAAGAATGATTAGTCTAGGTAATAACTACAGCTATTTCTAATGGCACACTTTACCATGCACAAGATATTGTAACAAGCATCGTAAATCCATTACTTCATTAACTCTGGGAAAAAAATCTTTATCAGACAGTTGCCTTCATTATTTCCAAGTTAGGTCAATACATTGTTAAATTTTAAAATATTAAAATAATTTTATCTTCCCAATATATTCACTGATAGCATTTCAAAGAGGTTTCTTCAAAATTTCTGTTTTTTCACTAAATATTATAACATATATATTTTCAATGTGAATTAAGATTGCTCTAAATATTATTTTAACATTAGTTTTCTTAATGCTCGATGTTTAAGGTTTCTGAAAATTGCAGTCTCTAGAAATGTTGCAATGATCATCTCTGACCCAAAAGTCACTATATTATACTATATTTCAGATAATGCTCTTAAAATAATTTTATGACAAGCCATGCAGATTTTCAGTTTTTAAAACTCTTGAGTTAAATGGGCAATTTGCTCTCCCTGAAAGTTTGTACCAACATACATTATCATTAGATATACATATATATGTGAATACATGTATAAATATAAATGTGTGCATGTATTCATATATATATAAATTTAAATCACTCTATATGTTTGCAATATTTATTTTTGATATGAGAGTTGAAGATACAAGCTAATCTGGTGTGAATGAGAAGTTCAGAAATCGCTATTAACGTCACCCTACAGGAAAAAATCTTTCAATTCTCTGCTGGGATAAAAATCACTAAAGCAAATAAAATTTCACCACACAAAGATTAGGGAAGTAAATTGGTCCAAAAGGATAAACAGAAAGCATTAAAGCTAATGGAAGAGACAGATGCCAGATAAGAAGACGAGTGTGTTGAACTGAAGACTAATGTTTGTTAGGTTTTAAGAAACAGATGACTGGAAAACATAAGATTCTTTTTCAGGGCTGTCAGGGTGAAAGGACTTATAAATAATCCATTTTCTCTCCTGTGCAATTAGAAACAAAGGATTACTTCAACTGACAGCTAAAGAAAAAAAGGGTACTGAAAAAAAGGAGAGCAGATTGATAATGGGAAAAGACTCAAAAAATAGTAAATTATATAGGAAAATATGAAGACTTAAGAAAACTAAATAACAATGAAATAATTCAGAGAATAAAGAGTCAGAACCAGCAAAGGTTATGGCAGCCCCTACAAGCAACACATCTTTTTCTCCATTAAATCCACTAAATATTCTCATTACTTACTAGATGCTGGGAAGTAAATTAGGCCCTAAATAAAGAATGAAGACTATATTAGACAGTGTCCCTGCACTATGGAAGTTGAGAGTCTATTTTGGGAGTAAATGAATAACAGCAATTATAACATTTTGTAATACCTATTTAGTAATTATAGAAATTTACACATTCAAACAGAAAGAAGGCCTTCTTGAAAGTATGAATTAGCAAAGTTGACAGTGTTGACATTGATTTTATGATAATAGTCAGTATTATCAAAAGTGAGTACACATACACTCTTATCCACTGTTCGACTGTAATTGTAAATTGATGCCACTTGCCACCTTTCTGAAAGGAATTTGACTCTGTCAAGAACAGTGAAATGTCTGAGATTTGACCTTACTTGCAAGCTAAAAATTCAGCCTATGACCTTTTCATGGTGGTAGGCAGAAGATATGAGGCTCCTGTGGCCAAAGTATCATTCCTTTCTTGTTCCAATTCCAAAGCCCTGATTTCCAGAATAAAACAAAGATGTACAGGTGATGCATGATGGGCTGGACCGTAATACAAGCAAGGAACCCAAAGCTAATTATTTTATGCTGGACAGTAAGCATGCCTGCCTATTGCTCTGGAGGGAGATGTTATCTCTCTCTTCCAAGATTATTCATTACACATCATCAGTGAAAAATTGTTTGGAACAATGGCAGGAAGTGATTCTGCTTATAACATGCAGATAAATGTGAAAGACTCATGGAAAATTATCTGCCAATAGATCCTAAGAATAAAAGGTCTTAAAAATATCTTCCATTACACAAAGGATGGGATTGTTAAATCAGACTGCAATGAATCAAAGATTTTACTCAATATAAAGAGAACAATTTCAAGTACAGTTATGTGCCACATAATGCCATTTTGGTCAAGAACAGACAACATATAGGGCAGTGGTCCCATAAAATTATAATGACCACACAATATAGCCTCGGTGTATAGAAGGCTATACCACCTAGGTTTGTGTACGTACACTCTATGATGTTCACACAATGACAATACATTTCTCAGAACTTAGCCCCATTGTTGACTGATGCATGACTGTGTATAAGTAAACTCAAGGACCAGGGAGAGGTTTGTGACCACCAATACAGTTCCTCAGGTTCTTTCTTGCTTCTAAGAACAGTGTATTGTCGCATCATTTACAAAGAGACCTGTCTCAGTCATGAAACTTCTCAGTTTCATGCTCAGATATTTACATATCATCGGTGATGTATTCCAGGGGTCTATTCCCCATAAATAGAAGTTTGTTTTCCATGAACAATTCTAGACAGACTAGGTGTACCCTGCTGAAAGCATTTCATAGTCGAGACTCTCCTGCTAGCATATGTCATCAGTGGATTTGACAGCAGATATGTAATTAGCACATTTACTAGAAAGTATGTGAGGTAGGTGCTCTTATTATTCTCAACTTATTTAACTTCTTGGCACTTCAGTTTTCTTCCCCATAAAATAAGAAAAATAAGTGCACCTACCTCATACGTCTATTATGAAGAATAAATGAGTCAACACATGTGAATGTGAGGCACTTTGAACAATGCCTTGCATATTGTAAAAACCTATATTAGTTAACACTATTATGATGAAACAATAAAGTCTCTTTTAGGCAAATGTTTAAAAACTTTGATAGATTCATACGATAAACTATAATACAATCTTCTTTTTTTGCATTTGAGAAATAATGTAATAGAAAAATGTTCCTAATATATGGTTAAAA
>NW_007728228.1:208214-211603 GCF_000696425.1 Galeopterus variegatus
CTTCTTTTTTTGCATTTGAGAAATAATGTAATAGAAAAATGTTCCTAATATATGGTTAAAAACTATATTTTCATATTATATCTGTTTTGCAAAACATGCAGACACATGCATACACACAGAAACACACATAGAAAATACTAAAAAAAATCTGGAAATATTAATGTTCACTGAGGTTGAGTGGATTATACTTTCTTCTTTATATATTTTAATATTTCCCACAGTTTTACAATAAAAATATATTATTTAAAAAATTAGATTCTATAAAACTTTTATCATAGGAAAAATTAACACTGTAGAATGAAGTGAGTTTTTTTTAAATAACTTTCAGTGTATTCCTTTTCTAATAATATGTGAACCTGATGAACCTGATTTAACCTCCATTAGAAATTCTTTTCTACTAGTTCTGTCAAGTTACAGAAAGGACCTTTTTAAGATGAAAAATATTTGTATTATTTTATGGTGCTTCCACTTTTAAAATTTTTTTGTCCCCCCAAACCAATGCCTTGCTTACCTTCTCCATTTATAGCACTTTCAATATATCAGACCCAAGTTAATGTTTCCTATATGCCAGAGAGAGTTTCTTCATTTATTCAATAGAAGGAGTTGTTTAGTTATAGATTCTCTTTACCCTCCAGCAGGAATTTTGAGTGCTAAAATAGATAGAACTTTGAATGTAGAACCGTGCAAAAAAAATGGAGGCTCTGTATTAATTATTGTGTTAATATATGAAAACTAGTTCGGTTTAATTAACAAAATAGTCAATAGAGTCTCTGGTTTTTGTTGTTTTTTATATAGACTACATGAATTGATTATTTGACTTTTTTTCCTGGCAATAGTAAGTAAATTATTGATTTACTTGGAAATGAAAGATACCTTAGGAATTTAATCTAACTAATATATAATTTAGGGAATTCCAGCCACCATGTAATTAGATTTAACTTATCTGACTAGGCATCATTTCCTTCCTTTTTCATTGAGTGATGCATTTCCTCTGTGAATCTGCCTATACGAGTTGAGGAGGACAATCTTCTCAGATATGAAGACCATTCTCTCATTCTTTGGTAGGAGTAACTGAGTAGCTAAACTCAGTTACTGAATTAAAATACCCACCTTCCTCATTGCACAATTGTGGAAACTGAGATCCAGGGTAGGCAGCTAGATGAATTCTTCAAACAAAATTATTAATTAGAGGTAGAGCTGGATCAAGGATCAAGGTTTTGACATCCAAGTTCATGTTATTCTTAATAAACTAGACCAACTCTTTTTAAACCATGTCTGTCAAAAGAGCTATTTGAATTAATTACAATAGATACAGACAAAGGGCTTTTTTTTCTGGGGAAGTCATCTGTAATGAAATAGACAGGTGTAAATATCATAAACAAATGGACTAGTTCAATGGATAATCTAAAGCAGAATTCCATCTATGAGTGAGTCAAGGTAGTGTGTGACCAAACATGAGAGGTAGACTGGAATTTCACCTGTGGCACACTGTATGTTGAGTCTGTGAGAAGCAGCTTAAATTCCAGTTCTGCGTAAATGATGAAGCAGAGGAAACCTTGACCAACTTGACCTCAAACTACAGTTGAGTTTGTGCAGGGTCACCAGTGATGCCCAAACTGTGAGACTGGGATACGCAGAAGATTACTATGCACCAATAACAAGAAGAACATAAATTGTTGTCCAAGCACATACTTTTCATTTAAGGATTTTTTCCCATGTATTCTGTTAATGAATGAAGCATATTCAATTATGCACATGTCGTTTTTCTGTAATTCGTCAATAATACTGATCACTAGGACTTCTTCAGAAGAATTTGATAGGCCATTCATACAGCCTGAATAGCAAAATATATAAAATAGCATTGCCTATGGGCTTTCTTTATACACAGAAAAAGTTGAAACCATAGTCAGCTGCCAGATGGAAGATGTGTTTGCAGAGCTCAGAAAACTGCTGCAGAGCAAACTCTGCTGAACAATAGCAACTGGGGCCTGCCTTGGCACTTATTATCTATTTGCAGTCATTCATAAAATTTTAATGTTTGGACATTAAACAGAGCACAGAAGAGATATTGCTATGGTTTGCTAAGTGTTAGTGCTGGATGAAGACCTATCGTTAGAGTTATGAAAAACACAACAGCACAAGCAGCTATAACGATTTAAGAGAAAATGACTTCTGCTGTTCTTTTATCTACGGGGATAGATCTAACTTATAAATATACAAATTATTTCATATAACTTATTTATGACATACCTGGAATTATACAAAAGCATCATGCTATTATGTTCTGTAGTGATATATACTTTCATTGGCTAGGCTTGTGAAAGGAGGCTCAGAAATTATCTTTCCTCAGGATATCAATATGTAAGAAGATAGGACCCTTGTTTGAGCTTAATTTGCCTAATTTCCATGGTTTAGTCTATGTTACCAAGGGTTATTTCTGAAGTCAATTTATGTTTTGTGTGATATGGGAGATATAAAAAGAATGTCTCCAAAATAAGATATGCTGAAGAGCAACACAGTACTTAGAATGAGACAAAGAAAACATACTTGCCTCTCTGTACCTCATTGTTTTTTTTCACTGATGAAAACTGATAATACCTAGTTCACATAGTTGATAATTTAGTCAAACATTAAATCTAATAACACTAATTTAAGGAAGCATCATAAATGAATGTTCTTACAATTGTCTGATTTATAACAAGGTAATGACTATTACCTTGAATATTTGCTTGTTGCTACCAGGTTCCTTAAGACCTAGAATTATAGACTGTAAGGAGGGACTGATGTCTATCACCAAAATACCCTACGAGGGAAGATGGCCACTCTTTGTGACTTTCTACCCTCTACTTCAGATCCCTCACACCTCTCAATATTAGTTATGGCTTATTTAACCCAATTCCAGTAATGATCTATGCACACCTGCAAACTAAACCCCAACCAGTATGGGAACTAGCCAAAATGTGTTAATAGCTCTCTTTCTAGCAAGTAGAATTTGGAAATAGCTCACAGCTGTCATGCCTGATGAATGAGTTTCTGGAGGTGTTCAAAACCCCAGAGGCCTGTGAGAGCATCTTGCTGAAACTGCTTAACTACACTAATGCTGTGCAGAGTCTCTACAGGGCTGGATATAGACTAAAGTCCCTCTGATTTTCTAGGAATACTGAAATTCTGGCTTCAGCTTCTGGTCATCACTCATACTCCTCACCATCCCCTCTTTTGCTCTCAAATTCATAAAGCCACACAAAATATCTGTTCCATTTATAACAGAATGTTTTGGAAATAGATGTCTCCCTAGCTAGGATGTGAGTTTGACCAGTGTTCCTAAAGCTTACAATATGAATTTACATCATCTTTCACTCCTTCCTCACCTTGTGTCTGCACTCTCTGTC